>NC_056730.1:552323855-552398855 GCF_019279795.1 Protopterus annectens | reverse complement strand
CCTGCACCCCATGACTGTGCCTCTGTTTGCCCACCATTATCATCAGAGTCTGCCAATACTCTGATATCAGGTAGTAAGAGTCCTACACTTCCATTGTAAGGATCACCTGTGATAATAAGCAACAAGCACAGGAAATAAATTAATAGCTACATAACTACAGTTCAATATATGCTATCAAACTAACAGTGGTGGACAGACCTGACACTCACACCACACATAAGGAAAAAAAATGTTTCTGTGAACTCCTCATCAGTACTGAAATAAAAATGTTTGGCTTGCCATATGCAGATGAAGATTCTGTGGCTGTTTGATCTCTGCAGGCTGCCAGGTGGCCCATTCTATTCACTTGTATGCATGCAGCAGGTCCACACATGTGTTACCATAGTCTGGTACCCAGTACATTTGTTGTATAGCAGTGACTTACCTTGCGAACACAGCAGTTGAGGGACCTGTGTTTCAGGGCTGTCTCTGTCTGATGCACGCAGTACACAGCCAATACATGGTTAGGTACAAGTTGTGTGGTGTGGCTGGCATCGTTTTTACTATGTATATGAGTCAGAGTAAGGTGTCAGTCCCTAGGACCCTAGGTTGTCAGTGCATGTGCTATGCGTTGCCTCTTCGTCAAGGCAAGGGCATACTGGGCATGCCTACCTCCACCTACAGGGACAGTCTCAAGGGGTTCCTCCTCTGAGTCCCCCTGTGGCTGTGGCTATGGAGACCTGGGCATGGATGGGGGGCTGTGTGTCCCTTCCCTGTGATGATACTGCTGCAGCTGTTTACACATGATCATATTGTGTAGCATGGCACATACTGTGAACATCTGTGCACATGTGGCTAGAGAGTACTGAAGGGCTCCACCAGATATATCGAGACACTGGAACCATGACTTGAGCAGCCCAAACACATGCTCTATGATGTTGCTAGTTTGTGCAGGTGCTTCATTATGGCAGTCTTTGGTAGGTGTGTGTGCATTTCTGATGGGTGTCATCATCCATGCTTCCAGTGCGTAGCCAGCATCCCGCAGTAGATGGCCATATGGGATGTCACCCTTGGAAAACCTCTGGTACAGCTGTGATGCATGCCTGATATGAGAGTCATGATAACTGCTAGGGCTTCTAGCTCACACATTCATGATAATGCCATGGGCATTGCACATGACCTGGCAGTTGATGGAGTGATACCCCTTGTGGTTGATGTAGACTCTACCCTCCTAACCAGGCAGTCATTTGATGTGGACACGAGTGCAGTCTATGGCACCCAGTACCTCAGGGTAGTGTGTTAAATGGTAGAAGAGATGCATACTGTTGTCTCTCTACTCAGGGTTGCAGGGTAAATAAATGTGCTCACTGGCATGTGTTTGCTTGGCATCCAGAAACTGGAGTAACCTGGATGCTGATGCCTGTGAGATCCCCATCATGTCCCCAGTTGGTCTTTGAAAAGTACCTGTAGCTATTATCCTAAGGGCTACACATACCTTGGTTTCCAATGGGATTGGTTCCACTCTGTTGGCTCTGGGACAGAGCTGAGCGTGGTAGAGCTCTGTGAGTTATTGCAGTATGTCCCTGTCCACCCTGTAGCACTCTACAATCTCCAGCTCATGTAGCTCCTGGAAGGTCACCCTGGGCCTGAACACTCCTTTTTCAGTCTAGGCTTAATGTCAGGAGGAGCATCATCACTGACCTCGGCCTCTAGCACATACAGATGTAGCAGAGCAGCAGCAGCCCCTACTATTCTCTCAGTTAAAATTCCCAAGTCTGTACTCCAATGGTACAGAGTATGGGGGGAAAATCAGATTGTCTGGTGTATGCATACTTTATAGTGCTCTGCTGCAGATGCAGCCTGTGTGATTGGCTAAATATGATGCATTCTGCCTGCCAAGTACACCACTGAGGGGTTTGAATAGCCCAGTTTAGAATGGATGGGGTCATCAGTAATTTATATATGATTGGCTTTTTCAGCCAATTTCTTTTTTTTTTCCGTTTTTTTGACAGCCTTCCTTGCTAAGCACTGTAGCGTGGAGCACAAACCCACACCACAGGTATAAACAGTGCTCAGCAGTCAGTAGATGCACCCCCATGAATGGGCATGCTAAGTGAAGCACAAACTAGCTTAAATATGCACCCCAAGGCTAAACAAAGTTTAGCAGGCACTGGTCACACCCGCCCTGCTCAGCTCAGTGGCACACAAACAGGGGCTGCTGAGCTCCAATGTGCTTAAAGAAATTGAGACACTCCCCCTTTTGATGTCAGCTACTTCTTCTGTGGACAGCAATATGGTTCTGGGGCTACACAGGTTTCATCTGCGGGCACAGATACCCATTTTTGTTATTCAGTAAACCCAGCTCATTTGCATACAGATCCGTGCACACAACCTGGATACTACACTATTCCAGACCCTGCCTGTTTAGCTACCACAGACATCTACCATTGTACATACTCCATGCTAAGCCCTATAATACATTAAGGTCACATATTTTATTTTTTTTCTTTTTACACTTAAACATTTTTTTTGCATAATGGCATTTTTGTGCACAGCTGTACGCTATGCAAACATAATATAGGTATTAAAAAATTATTTTAAATATTTTGTCATTATGATTTGGATACACAGAGCATAGGTTTGCACATATCTGTGTCTGCTTTGCTATTTCTGACCTTCTCACAGGGCTTTTACAGCCCCTGTTCAATTTTTGATTTCATGTACATGGAAATTTTCTGTGTACACTTCTGACACCAAACACAGGGCCTGCACGATGGCCTATCTGGTTGCTGGATTGCTCTACACCCTCATTTGCATGCAATTCACCTGCTTATGAGATGATTTGCATGCCACAGACACTTCCCTGTTTGCATGCTTGTGCATGCCCCTCAGCTCTGTTTACTGGATCGCACGGCTGCTTACTTCCATGTAAGTTTCATACCACTATGCCTGCATGGAAAATTAATCCATGTAGGCTTTATTGAATTCCCCCCTTTATGTATTTTTCATTTTTGTTATGGGTGCATTACAATGGTAACTTATTTGGGCAGTATAGTTTGCATACATAATATATGCTCTTCTTGATATAGCAATAGATTAAGGAAAACATTTTCTGTGCTGTTTGCTTACAGTCCTTGAATAATATCATAATATGACCCTCAGTAGTGCTGGATTAGGATTTTCTTAGATCTGGTTTATTGGGTCTTACACTAGAAGTATAGTAACTACCATCATAATGTGAACCCGTTTCTGAATATGTTTAAATTCTAAAATGCATTCATAAACTGAAAAATACAAAAATTAATTATATGTTTTACATTCTCCTCACTTTTTATCATTTATTTTAGTAACTGTGCCTAAACTGGAAAAAATAAGAAATGTTATCTACACTTAAAAAAACTTACTTGCCCTCACTTGCCAGAAAGACACAGGTTTAAGTAAAAATTCATAATAGACAAGACAGCAAGAAAAGGGGGTTGGGGGTTGGCATAATGGTTAAGGTATTTAGTTCACAGACGCAAGGTACAATGTTTGATTTCCACCTTTGAGGGGAAGGTTTAAAATGGCAAACAAGACCAGGTAGCAATACTTTCCTATCAACCTATGACTGAAGTAACTCTTTTTAATGCATTTTTTTTTCTGTAAATTAACTACATTGTCTGTGTTTTCAAATCATTCATAACCTGAAACTATACATATACAGCACTGTTATGATGTCAGCAGGGAAAGCTACAATTCAACAAAAATATCACACAGAGTGTTATCGCTCCTTTACTGATTCCTGTTGGTGACACGTTCAGAATGTATTTTGTATTTTTTTGCTGTACTGCAAGCTCACAGCACGTGTTAATACTGTTTTCACACTTGCAAAGTATTTTTTTAGCAATGGGTAATAAAACATGTTTTGCACATGGTACCTGCTGGCTCAGTGAGTCAGTGGATTAAACATTTACCTGTAGTAGTTGAACCATCCAGGCATATATGTTAGGCAACCTGCATGTTGACATAGCCTTATATAACATTTTTATAGACAAATGTCTCTTGTATGGCTTACATGCAAAAAAGGTATTTTAGATATATATGCCAAATAGTTTTGATTATTATCTGGGAAGCACAGTTGTAATGTGTTTTTAAATGTACTTAATAACATAGCACACAGTTTGATCAGGTAGTTGATAGCAAAGTCAGATACTTAGATTGCATGAAAGAACCAACTTATATTTTCATCAGTGTGATAATTGGCTGTGAATTGATAGTTTTATTTTATCATAGCACAGATTGCAAATATGAGATTTTATCATTTCAAAGATGATAAACCTAAAGACTGTGAGTGTATGATAGCTGATAATTACATGATAATGTGTCTATATTCATCAGAAAATATACTAAACATGTCCCTGCACCACTTGTACCATTACTAACTCATTAAATAATGGTAGTGACCTAATAAGAATTGCATGGATGACTTGTTTATTTAGTTGGTTATTTATTACTTGCAGGCACAAAAAAAAAAAGAAAAACAGAGTGAATTTGTTACCTCTTGCAGTAGGAGTCTGGGCTTACAAAGGTGACTACTATGAATACGGTTCACTGAGAGATGCACCACAAACCAAATGTGAGAGATACATAATAAAACAAACCAGCATAATATCAAAACAACATAATGGGTTTGAAAAAACAACATCTATGTAAATGACAGATGTAATTGCAGTGATTTCATAAAATAGTACAACGATAAAAAAAGATAATAACTTCGTAATGTAGCAATGTAGCAGGCCAATTGGCACATGACAGTACCTTAGTATAAATTCATAATCTAGATGTATTTTTCTTTTTACCTAAAGGTTGTTTTTTTTTCTAAAGTGCCATAGGCATGGGGTTCTAGGAAGTGGAGGTTATCTTAGAAAAGGCCTTTTCACAAATAGTAAAGGCATAAAACTTTGCCAGCATTAATTGAATGCCTTCTTGATTTCACATGGAGGAGGCGGTGTCATTTATCCCGATCTTATTTATTAATTTGGACATTGAAGTGTAGAGAAGAAAGGCATCTTTGGCTGTAACAGGTTCATTCTTTTGTTTAGGTTCATAGGTTCATAGGTTCATACTAGGCTATCTGCCCGAGGGCATTTACAAGCCTAGCCCATAGTTTTGTGGCTTATGCCACCCCTTTAGTATGGGGAACTGTAGTTCATTACTTTTGACTAAGTGAATGAATCTGAGAATTTTATTTTCAGTTCTTTGAATAACTGATAAAGGGGATGTTATTATTTGTAAGATGTACTCAATTTTTGAGTTCTAGTCTTGGGAGTAGCAGATTTGTAGGAATAGCTCATCTATCTATTGTTGTAACTAGACACAAAACCTTCCATGAATCCTGCTTTGGTATTGTTGCTGATTGTTTTTCTGAAAAAGGTAAAACGTGATGCATTTATCCAGGATTAGTTCTAGACAGTGTTCATGGGTTATGCTGTGTTTTAGGGTAATTTATAGGTATGTTTTGTTCAGCTGAGAATTTTTTTTTTGGGGGGGGGGGTACTGAACACCGAGACTGTAGAATTCTTAATGTTGACAGTCACTTTTTTATAGGTTCATAGGTTCATTGATATTTACTAAGCTAATGACCACAAGGGCCTCTTTAAGCCTAGTCATGCATGCCAAATCTCTAACATGTTCTGGTACTCTTGATGAGTGTAAGCAGGACCGTCGGAGATGAAACATTTACAAGCAAGGACCTGGCAGATAAACCATTTACTGGCTGCCTGTGTCCATTAGAGACATAGGTGCCAAACCAGGGATAAATCTCCTATTCCCCATTCAACTGCCCAAGTTGCACTTGGTTAGGGAGGAACTCTGCTTCACATGGATGGGAGCCTGTTTCAGAGAAGGGGTAGTCTCTGGGATATATACGTGTCTCTTCAGCAGGTCCTATTTATATCACAGGTAAGATTAAAGTCTTTAGAATGGGTAATCCTGGTGCTGTTTGTTTTGCAGATATGCAGAAGGTCCATCAGGGTGGGATCTGACAATGCCTTGTATTCCAGGCATAGATCTCTGCTCAACAGCCTGTAGGGCACAGAATATAGGGATAGAGCCTTGAGGTGGTTTGCATAGAAGATGTTACTTTTTCCCTGTATTCTTTTAGTGATGAACTTCAGTGGGCATTCCAGTTGTTGGATATGCCTGATTTGGTACCTACCAAAGTGGGCATTTTACTCAATGATAGATCTAATAAATGTCAAATACAGTGGAATAATGGCTTTCTTGGGCCTAGATGCCATACCTTTGTTTATAAGTTGCACAACATAGAATGATTTCCTCACTGCTGTAGACATGTGATGGTCAAAGGCTAGATTACTGACTATGTGTGTCTCCAAGTCTCTGACTACTGTGTCACTTCTTAGGTGTATGTTGCCAATATGATAGTTTTTGGGGTAGATGACTTCTGCAAGGATACAGTTATGAATTTCTTGTAATTTACTTTTTCTCCACTGCTCTGACACCAGTAATTTGTCACTATTAACCCTTCCTGGAAAACATCTGTGTTGGTGGGAAATTATATAACCACTCCTAATTTGCAATTATCTGCAAATTTATTCAGCCAGAGACCATTGACATTGGCCTTGACTTTAGAGAAGTAAATACCAAAAAGGAGTAGTCCCAGGACTGATCCCTGAGGGATTCTGCTTGTGATTAGCCTTTTTGTAGAGGTGGTCTCCCCAGTTCTAATTTCCTGGGTCCTGTCTGTGAGCCAGCTGGCTATCCACTAGGTGACATAAGGGTTTATACTTAACTTCTTGAGTTTGTCAACGATGTCTGAGTGGGGTATTGTGTCAAATGCCTTGGCCAGGTCGAAGTAGGCAGTGTGAACCAATTTTCTCCTCATACATTGCTTTGATGACCTTCTCAAAGAAGTCCACCAGGTTGAGTAGGCATGACATGCCCTTGACAAAATCAAAGCTGGATTCAGTGTCTGGAGCTTTCCTATGTCATTATTGATCATTTCCATGATAATTCTTTTCATGGCTCTGCATATAAGACTAGAGAGACTTATGGGTCTGTAGTTTCCAGGGACTGTATATGGCTCACCTTTGTGTAGAGGGATGACTGTTGTTGTTCTCCATTCATGAAACATGAAGCCCGTTTCAAGGCTACAGTTAAATAGCAATTCCAGAGGGCCTGATAGGTCATGTTTTACACTATTTAGAATGCACCCTGGGATATTGTCTGGTCCCACTGATGCAGTCTTCTTGGCCTTAGAGACAGCATTAAAGACCTGTTCCCTAGTGATAATAGGGGAAGTTATACCTGATGGTATTTCCTGAGGGAAGGTTGAGGTGGAGAGAGGTGGTTAAAGTTGGAGCAGAATTTGTCAGCCAGTAGGTTTGCTATATCTTCTGACTCAGTATAAGTGTCCCCATTAACAATGAGCTCTGCACACAATTGTGTATTGTCTTTGAGGTTCCAGACATAGCTAATGAATATCTTGTGGCTGTCCTTGGCCAGGGAGGCCAAAATGGTCTCAAAATTGGCTTTGGTAAACATTATTTGTTCACTGAGTTGATTGTTTAGCTTGATGAGAGTGCTTTTATCCTGCTGGGTGCTGTACCCTCTAATTTTTGTCATGATTTTCTTCCTTCTGTTATGCAGCCTATTGATGTTGTGATTTCACCAGGGTGTTTTTTTTTTTAGTTATTTCTGTACTTCTTCCTGGTGGGTACAGCTGCTTCTATGCAGCTATTAACATGCTTGCATAAGGTTGCAGTAAAAAGCTCCACATAGACAGCTGTGTTATCAGGACTTATGGAGACTTGACATTTTGCCAGTCTATAACTTATTAGTAGGAAATTAGCCTTAGCGTAGTTAGTGAATAATGCAGGGTTAGCTGCAGTTCTACATTTTATTTTTACTTCAAAGGAGACAATTTTGGGGTCTGACTTTACCAGAGAAAACATTATACTAGGGGGTGTACAGCACTCTCCCATATTAGTGAAGACCAGATCCAGTATGTTTGTACTCCTGATTGGTGTGTTGACAGTCTGTTCCAGGGAGTCTCTGTTTACAAAATCCAGAAATCTGTGTGCCTGTACTTTTAGAGTTGCATGTGATTCCCAGTTAATAGTTGGGTAGTTGCTCATGAATATGGAATTAGGCTGGATGGTGAGCGTTTCCAAAAAGTTTAAATATATATTATGAGTTTCCTGGGCTATAGAGGCGGAACTATAGCTTGAAGGAAGTGGTATGGGATTTTGTACATGGTGATTATAACATGGAGAAGCTCAAGTACATTGTCTTGTTTGGCCAGCCTTGAGTTATACTTATTTCTGATATAAATCGAGACATCTCCAACTGTCTATCTAGTAGCTGGTTTAAATATGTTTAGACTTTATAGCCTTGCATTTCTGGTGTGCTCTCCATGGCTTTAAACCATGTCTTAGTGATAGTACAGATGTCAGCATTCTCTAGGGTGAGGAGAACTTGTAGGCAGTGGAGTTTTTTGTTTAGACTCCTAGCATTGATTAATAACACCTTTAGATTTTCTTGTCTGGGTTGCCTAAAAAGTCAGTATTGGTGAAGATAATGTTTTAGCTACGTTTTGAAAGCCTAAAGGGGAGGCATGTAGACCATCCCTAGCAAAGCACTGTGGTCTGTTGACCACCTCATTTCATGCTGACAAATAGTGCATATCCTTAGAATGACAACAGAAACTATGCCAGTTACTGAAGTCAGTCATCTTCTGTTTGGATTGTGGCATCATCCATGGAGAATGTAAAATGCTTTTCATTGCTAAGCTCATACCAGCCTGGGGCACATATTCTAAGAGATCCATGATTTGTCTCTTCATATAGTCTAGGAAGGTATGTCTCAGGTCATTTACATATTCATGAACTATGACTGAGTCATACTGGTATTTGTGATCCAATGGCCTGAGTACATGTATAATGTGGCAGATCTTGGCCCCTGATAAACATCTGACCATAACATTCTCCTTACTCAGCTTGGTGAGAGAAACATCAGTGTGCCTCACAGTGGAGTCTCCAATGACCAAAATGTTGAATTGTTTGGAGGCTTATCTTATGGGCTTAGAAGCAGAGGCTCCATGAGATGTAGCTGTATGTGTTAATGTTGGTGCTGTTTTGAAAGAGTACATTCAGAGCTGCTGGGGTATTTGTTATAGATGTCTTTGTGATTTAGGAAAGTTACATTTAAGTGCCTCAGCAAATGTAGTTCTATATGTCTGCTTTGAACTGTACGTGATGATGGATACAGAGTGTGTATTACTGACAACCTGATTTACGTTAGGAGTTCTTTTATGTAAGAGCTTTGCCTCCAGTGACATTGTGTAAATTCATCTCTCACATACCTTATCAAACAGATCGAGAATTATCTGGCTGTCAGTAAACATGAGGCAATTTCTGCATTACCTCAAGATGCCCATCTCCACCAACTTGGCAATGGAAACAGTGGAAAAGTTAATATACATGGCAACAAACCCTTTTCCTATTGATTAGACAGCTGGAGTGAGAATATAAAGTAGTATATGGTTTACAGCTCTGGGGGCATTGCTTGTCACTGCAAACTAATTGTCCTGTGTACAGCTAGGTACTGGTGAAATTTCAAGGGTGTTTTTACAGGAAAAATGTCACTTCATGTTATCTGCGTCTATACCAGGAACTGCCAAACATTTGAGGGTAAGCTAATAAATATACCCTGGTGATTTATGGATGAAGTATTTAGGCAGATATTCTGAAGTTAACGATAGCAGCAAATCAAGCAACACTTGCTGAAAAGAAAGAATTAGCTTGTCAAGAATGAAGAAAAGAGGGGATTCACCCGAATGGCTTTTGCTTGGCTACTACAAATGCTGGTCTCACCACAGCTTCATGTTGCTGGGATACAATGCTCCTTTTCTTATTCTCTCACCAGAATGAAAACACTAGCATCAATCCATAGAAGAGAACCAGGTCACATGCTCTTTGTTGATTAACAGTTTTGTCTCAGATGATGCAAGGGTCTGTAGGCTTGCTATAACCTTTTCCTGGTAAATGCCTTGAATAGCAACCAGACCTATCATAATGTTGAACACTGATACTCACTGCCCAATCTGAAACAGTCAGGAATCAATGCACTCTGCATTCTCACCAGGAGTAAAATATTAGCACAAATTCCAATCTGTTACCTTTGAAACAGTTATTAGGCTTTCTGGTGATCATCAGTCTCCAGGAAATAATGTGCCTATGCTCCTCCTCTTATCAGGAGCAAAACAGAAGCACTAATGCCAAGAAGACTACTGAGAGGCAGAACTTGGGCTCTCCAATGATTGGTGGTCTTGGAGTAGATGTTGCAGATTTTATTTTTGCAAACACCTTTATTGAATTATCACTTGAGGCACAGGCAAATTTAAATTCATATAAAAGTAATCACACTATAATTAACATAAACATTTTACTTCACATATATTGCTGTATATCATATAACCTAAGCAACATTACATAAATTATTCATTTCCTGTCTTTTTCTTAAACAAGAATCATCCTTATTAAACTATCACTTACTACATAGAAAATCATACGTTTATACAAATGAAACCAAAGCACACTGACACAATCCTAGTTGCAAGCATTTTACATCACAAACTATACTGACACACTCCCAGTTGCAATCATTATACATAAATTATAATCTACCCAATCTGTTTCAGTCAAGCATTACATAGCTCATTTAAGTCCTGCTGCCTTTTAAACTTCATTTAAAATGAAAAAAATGGGTTAAGATCCTAAGAGTTGCAGATTGCACTAAGCAGTTAGATATGAAAGAAGAGGTAACTTAAGCTTTGGCTATTCAAGTCGAGAGACACTAATTTTAAAAGACCAAGATAGATTGGAAGGGTGAGCACTTTGTATTCTCATTCTATGGAATACAGTGGGATGGCCAATAAATTTAAATAGTTGAAGGAGAGTGGTTTCACAAAAATGATAATTATATGCTTAATCACAATAGCCAATGAAAGAGGTGAGGGAATGTGATATGTGGTCACATTAACATAAGGGGCAAACCTACTAGAAAGGCAGTTGAGTTTAAAAACATAACAGCACCAAGGTGGGAGGATGTGGGAAAACTTCATTTATGTGTGACTCACAAGAGACACAGCTGTGGTCTGTTCCCTTGCTTAAATATGCAATTAAAAGCAGAATACAAGTAAAACAATTTTACCAGTCAATTCCAAGTCATGACAGCATCTTTTTGCTTTACTTCATTTAATTCCTAGGAGGATCAGACAGACTTGGTAATAAGAACAACATGAGTATACAAGATGCATATTACATCTGAAAAGCCCATGACAGGTCATGTATAAAAACAAAGAATAGCAATAGACATAACACTGAAACTTCTGAATCTCCCTTGGTAAGGGTACCAGAATCAGCTCACATGCTGAAGTCCATAACTCTAAAGGATTTGTGTGAAAGATAGTTACCAAACCATTGTATTTCTTCTACAGAAAAAAAATATGCTCAGAGAACTTAAGAATTAGCATCGAATAGTCAAAACTCTCAAAGGCTAACTTTAAATCTAGAAATATTCTACTTGCATGTTAGCCTTTTCAATATTTGTCAAAATGTTATTGTCTATCAAAGAATACATTTCTGGAACTGTGCTGTATTTTGGCTGACACATACATGGTCTCTCTAAAAACAGGTCATACTTCAAAATATTCTACAGTGTTTGATTGTAAAATGTGTAGAATTTTGACATATGGGTAATGGATCATATTCAAAACACCAGTATTGCAAGTGTGAAATTAATTTGTTTGATTCCTAAAGTATATCTCAGCTGTAATCTTATCCACTGTTATTCAAGGGTAATAGCTGATAGCTCAGCTTTTAAAATACTTGCTAGTCTTTATGGCACCAATGATATAAGTGTTGTACTATTTAACTAAATACTTAATTTTATTTTGAACTATAACTGTTTACTACTATTGTTAAACAAAACCTACCTATACTTCTTGTAACTTGTAATTAATTGTTGTTTTTAATTGTTTTTATTATGGAGCTTTTCTCCCCGGGCCTCCGCTGAAAAAGGACCTGTGTCCAGTCGGATTTTCCCGGTCAACAAATGTAAATAAATAAATAAATAAATAAATAACAGCATTAAACTTATTCCTGTAGACTGACTCTGTCTATGCTAGCCTTCCAAGCTTGTGCCAAAACTTTGGAAAGTTAGATGCAGTGTCCATTTTTCTGTCAACATCTGTACAGTTTCATAACATTGTACAATATCAGAATGTGTTGTCTTTGTTTTGGCTCTGTGGAACTCATTTATCCAATGTACAGGTCAAATTATTGTTGCTCAGAAAAAATAAGGGTAAGTCTTGAATCATAACATCATTCTTACAACAGCCCATGTGTAATGATGTTAAAATTATATTGATGTAAATTTAATTTCAGTAGATTATACTAGATATTGACAATTGAAGGCACATATTGGGGGGAATTCCATAAAGCTAAATGGACCAATTGTCCATGTAGGCATAGTGGCATGGCCCCAGCACCGAAACTGGTTTTAATATATATATTTCATTTGTGCGGCTCACAGCAATGCGCAAACATACTGTTATGCAAAAAAAAAAAAAAATAATAATAAAATGTTTAAAAACCAAAAACAAGACATTTGGAAAAATAATGCATTATAGTTCCATGCATGCAGTGTGTACAATGGTAGGTTGCAGTGGTCCCTAAGGAAGCAAGCCCTGTTGTAGTGAAGTCTCTGGGGTATATTCAAGTAGGTCTATGCAAATGAGCTGTGGTTACTGAATAGCAAAAAGCGCCACTGTGTCCGCAGTACAACCTGTGCTAGGGCTAGAACCATATAGGTAGTAGTAGAACAGGTAGCTGATGTCAAAGGGGGTGTGTCACTGTATGTTTAAGTGGACTGGAGCTCAGCAGCACCTGTTTGTGCTCAGCTAAGTACAGCTAAGCAGGGGGAGTGTCCGATGCTGTTGAGCTGTGTTTAGCCCTCCGGCACGTGTTTTAGTGGGTTTAATAAAACTGAGCGTGCCTGTGCAGATGGGTGTGTCCAAACTGCTGAGCACTGTTTATACTAGTGCTGCAGGTTTGTGAGCTGCACACCACTGCTTAACAGTGAAAGAATTAAAAAAAAGGGAAATAGCTAGGGGAAGCCAATCAAGTAGAAATGACAAAATAAGTGATAATCCCTGTTTAACAGACACTGGCCCATTCAAACCCCAAGTGTTACACTTGTCAGGTGGAATGCATCATAGTGAGCCAATCATGCAGGCTGTATCTGCAGCACACCACTATAAAGTATGCATACACCCTATAATCTGATTTTTCCACATACTCTGCACCATTGGAGTACACACTTGGGAATTTTAACTGACAAAATGATAGGGGCTACTGCTGCTCTGCTACATCTGTATGTGATAGAGGATGAGATCAGTGATGATGCTGATGCTGACAATAGACCCAGACTGTGAAGGAGAATAGTGTTCAGGCCCAGGGTAATCTTCCATGGGCTACATGAGCTGGAGATTATAGAGCGTTACAGGGTGGACAGGGACATACTAGAAGAACACATCAAGTTCTGCCACCCTCAGTTCAGACCCAGAGTCAACAGAGGGGAACCCATCCCAGTGAAAACAAAGGTATGTGTAGCCCTTTGAATAATAGCTACAGGTACTTCTCAAAGACCAGCTGGAGACATAATGGGGGTGACACAGGCATCTGCATCCAGGGTAGTCCACCAGTTCCTGGATGCCATGCAAGCACATGCCAGTGAGCACATTTATTTACCCCCCCACCCCTGATGAGAGGGCCAACAATATGCATCTCTTCCACAATGTAGCACACCACCCTGAGGTACTGGGTGCCATAAACTGCACTCATGTCTATGTCAAAGCACCACCCAGTGATGAAGGTAGAGTCTACATCAACTGCAAGGGGTATCATGCCATCAACTGCTAGGTCATGTGCAATGTCCAGGGCATTATCATGAATGTGTGTGCTGGCAGCCCTGGTAGTTATCACGATTCCCACATCTGGCACGCATCACAGCTGTACCAGACATTTTCCAGGGGGGGCATCCCATTCAGCCATGTATTGGGGGATGCTGGCTATGCTCTGGAACCATGGATGATGACACCCATCAGAAATGCACATACACCTACTAAAGAATGCCATAATGAGGCACACACACAAACTAAGAACATCATAGAGCATGTGTTTGGGCTGCTCAAGTCACTGTTCCACTGCCTCGATATATCTGGTGGAGCCCTGCAGTACTCTCCAGCCACATGTTCACAGTATGTGTCATGCTACACTATATGATCCTGTGGAAACAGCTGCAGCAGGAACATCACAGGGAAGGGACACACAGCCCCCCACCAGTGCCAAGATACCCACAGCACAGGGGGACTTGGAGGAGGAACCCACGGATCCTTTCCCTGTAGGCACACATAGGCATGCCCAGCATGCCCTGGCCTTGGCAAAAGGCAACTCATAGCACATGTACTGACATCCTAGTGACCTAGGGACTGACACCTCACTCTGACTCACATACATATTACAAAAGGGTGCTAGTCACACCACATAACCTGTACCTTATCATGTATTGGCTGTGTATGGCATGCATCTGACAGAGTCAGCCCTGAAGCACTGTAATCTCAACTGTTGCAGGCACATGGTATGTCACTCTTCTTTACAACAAATGTATGGGGTACTAGACTATGGTAGCATATGTATGAGCCTGCTGCATGTATGCTAGGGAATAGAGTGGGCTACTGGGAAACCTCAAGACAACTGACAGCTATGTGGGACAACAGGAGTTCTCAGCCCAATACTGGCCACACCATAATATGCAGTAGGCCCCAAGGCAGCAAAGCCCACTGCACTAAGTGAGGGAAATGAGAAACAGCAGGGTCATAGGACAGATGAATGACTGTCAATGCTGGAGTCCCTTACCCCTAACACACCCATGTTCCCATACAAGTGCAGTAGCATTATGTTTGTAAGGTAATAGCAGCAGACCACATAATCCCTGGGCTGTCCCAATCAACCTGGTGACATGTTCCATTTCCACAACATGCAGCAGTCAATGTGCTATGTACGTCTGTGTTTGATAGTGTCAGGAATTAAACCACACTGTCAGGTGGCTGTTGTGGCTTAGTAGGCTAAGTACATTGCCATGATTGATAGTGATCATGGTTAAAGAATGGCTGCACTGCTATTTTGCATGTGAGCTACACCTATAGTAGGAGCTCTACAGACTGTTCATATGTCACTATTTGTAACTGAAAGAAAGCTGGACAAAGCCAGAGATAATGGAGGGACAGTGGGCCACAGATAGCTGTGAGTTACCTAAACAATGGCTAGTAGAACAGCAGGTTGTAACAAGTCAGAGTAGCAGCAGGATGTCAAGGCTGTCACGTAACTATATCAGTACTTACAACAAGTCAGAGGGCACCAGTATAACTATCAAATGTACAGAGTTTTGCAGAATGTCCACAGTTTTTCCTCATATGTCTGCTCCATTTTTATAAAATTGCAGTTTTCTGGCAAACTAGTAGCAGATCGATAAAGGTTGACATTAGAAAATAATGACAGAGATTTGAGATGCAGACTTCATACCTGTCAGAAAATTCATGCTAATACAAAACCTGTTATTCAACCAACTGTCTCGGTTTGTAAGAGCAATATTAACAAATTGTTCCTATTACTGGGCCTGTGTCCCACTTTTATATATGGCTTTGTCCAGATGTCTTGCTCTAACAGGTTGAGAGGTATGGCCACCATGTAGCATTATAATACCAATACAACACAAACTGTCTGAGGACCAGAGCAGACTTAGGGGTACAATGCTGGACATCCTGCATAACAGGTACAGTCAGAGGTGTGAAGTCTATAACCCTGTGTGTGGTGTTTCATAATGTACCCCAGACACAGCATACCTACAACTACAAAGAGCTGCAATTGTGGATAAAGCCAGGAACAGGAGCAGGACAAAGGCCCCCAGATAAGGAGAAAGATGAACTACTGGCCAGACAAATGTAGAAAGTGCAGAGTAGAACAGGTTGTGCAGTAGCATGGGTTCCCTACTGTGTATGGAGTCAGTAACTCAATGTCTGTCAGCAGTTCCTCATGTCAGTCTATAATTATCTGCCACTGATTTACCAGGAAATCACATAGCTGTGTAAAATGTACCAGACGTAAGATGAAAAACCCTGTTCAGTCTAATACAATCCCGTACACACCCTAGGTATGAGTCAGATATTACAGCCAGCACACAGGCGGGGAATCCATTGGGCATGCTATCAAGGAGGTGCTGGACTGTGTAATCAGGTACAGCAGCCTTCTGGCTGCAGCACACTAAATTCTGGACTGGAATACAGGGAGGTCTGGATTGGAGTCCCCTTGTAATTGCTGATCGTCACACTGGTCATGCTCCTACACTTAGTTATTTTCAGCCCATGTCTGAAGACTCATCTGCCTATAGAACTGAGATGTCAATATATCTCTGTGTATGCAGACAGCTATGCATACCTAACTATCTCTCCCTATCCCCATCAGACATGATTACCCTTATCTATCAGTATGTGGCACATATGCAATATATATGAATCTGTACAGTTTTATATAGATACATATACAGATAATATATACATTTATATTATAGAGAGAGACAGATAGAGGGGACACACACACACACACACACACACACACACACACACACACACACACACACGCACAAAAAGGTATAGAGTGATGTAGTGCTGCAGCTACTTATAGAGCAGTTATCAGTGATGTGTGCCACTAGTACAGTGAGCTATAATATATATTACTAAGTAGGTAGGAGTTCTAATCTCCCATCAGCCACCTTGTGTGTGTGTAGATGTTCCACATACAGCATCAGACACACATCCAATAGGCCTATAGCTGTGCAATGGTCAATCATTTTATGTCCCTGTGACTAGTGTCCTCCACAACAGTGGCCCCCCTGTCAACCGCTGCTGATGTCATCCACCCCCAACAGCAGTGGCAGACACTATCTAGACAGGTCTATATCACATAGTCAAAGTCTTATAACTTCGAACACGTAATGTTCGAGCCATGATGTTCGAAGTTACAAAATTTCGATTATGGATAAAAAAAACAATGGAAAACAAAATAAACTGTTTTAAGCATGGGGGGCAAGCCCCCCCCCTGCACCCTCCACATCCCTTGCTACTTAAATATATCAACTCTGAGACCACACCTCATTGAACAAAATGGAAACCTCCACTTATGTAGATTTCCATTCAAACGCTTGAACATTTACAAATTCGAACTTATGGTCTCGAACATATGAGGTTCAAACTTGTAAATGTTCAACTATGTGATAGGAACCAGTCCAAACACATAAGCTGTGTGGTGCATGCAATATGTACTTAGCAGTATACTCTACACAACTTGATAGGTAGGGGCTATAATCCCAACAATGGCAACTCTGTGAGTGTGTGTATGCGTAAGTATATCACCTTGCAGCAATCTGTCTGTTATGCCTATGTGTGTGCAATGCTCATACATTTTCAGGCTTATGCCTACCTGTTAACCCCCACATTGGCTTACTTTACAGGGCCTGCTGATGTCATTCACCTTAGAACACATTGGGACACATTCTAAACTCATACGTTCAGTGGCGCATGTGATAAGTACATAGCATTAAACTATATACAACTAGATAGGTAGGGGTTCTAATCCCAACAACGGCAACAGTGTGAGTGTGGGTGCGTGTGCATAACTACATCCCCTTGCAGCAGTGTATATGTCTTGCTTATGTGTGTGCAACACTAATACATTTTAAGGGCAGTGCCTACCTGTTAACCCTCAAATTGGCTTACTCTACAGGGCCTGCTGATGTCATCCACCTTAAAAGCGCAGTTAGACACTCTCCAAATATACTAGCTACATGGCACATGCAATAAGTACATAGTACTGTAGTATATATATAACTAGAGAGGTAGAGGTTCTACTCTCCAAACTGTCAACTCTGTTAGTGTGTGTGTGTGCATGTATAAGCATATCCCCTCATAGCAGTAGGTGTGTGTGTGTGTGTGTGTGTGTGTGTGTGTGTGTGTGTGTGTGTGTGTGTGTGTGTGTGTGTGTGTGTGTGTGCGCGCACCCCCATTGGCAACCTGGCAACCTTTTCAGGGCCTACTGATGTCATCTACCTTAGAAGCACAGTTAGACACTTTAGTTGCGTGGTGCATGCAATAAGTACGTAGTACTAGCGTGTATGTAACTAGCTATGTAGGGGTTCTATTTTCCAAACTGGCAGCTCTGTGAGTGTATGTGTGTGTAAGCATATCCCCTCATAGCACTGTGGCTGTCTTGCCTGTGTGTGTGTGTGTGTGTGTGTGTGTGTGTGTGTGTGTGTGTGTGTCCGATGGTTATACAATTTTAAGGGCCTGTTACCCCCCCCCATTGGCAACCTTTTCAGGGTCTACTGATGTCATCTACCTTAGAAGCACAGTTAGACACTCTCCAAGCACAATATCTCCATGGCACATGCGATAAGTATGCACTACTATAGTATATATAACTAGATAAGTAGGGGTTCTACTCTCCAAACCGGCAACTCTGTGAGTGTATGTGTATGTGTGTGCATAAGCATATTCCCTTGTAACAGTGTGGCTGTCTTGCCTGTGTGTGTGTTTAATGGTTATACAATTTTAAAGGCCTGTTAACCCCCACATTCTCAACCTTTACAGTGCCTGCACATGTCATCCACCTGAACAGTTGTGGCAGACACTCCAAAAACACCTAAGCTGCGTGCCGCATGCAATACGTATGTAGCACTATAGTATGTACAACTAGGCAGGTAGGAGTGTGTGTGTGTGTGTGTGTGTGTGTGTGTGTGTGTGTGTGTGTGTGTGTGTGTGTGTGTGTGTGTGTGTGTGTGTGTGTGTGTGTGTGTGTGTGTGTGTGTGTGTGTGTGCGTGTGTGCGTGTGTGCGTGCGTGTGTGCGTGTGTGTGTGTGTGTGCGTATGTGTATTCCCTTGCAGCAGTGAGACTGTATTACAGTTATCACCTGTCCCACTGTGCAAGTTGCAGTCCATGTTTGGACAGGTGTGTACTGTAAAAACTAAAACAATACAAATGTCCTGGGAGTGTAGGACAACAAACATTTTCTACATGATTGTAATACTTGCATAAAACAGTCATTTTAAAGCACAAACACCTAAATGTTATGAGAAATAGCATAATCTAGGCAAATGCTACAAAACTAAGCTGCTATATTGTGCAAAAAAAAAGTGAGGTTGTGTCCGTTACACTTGCTGTGGGTATGGTTTCTCCTGCCAACTCTGACATTACTACAAAACATGTCCCATATTGTGCATCTAATAAGGTGGCAAACATTGTCTGTCTTGCCTGTTTGTGCAATATGTATACATTTCGAGGCCCTGTGAGTAGCTGCTGTCCCCAAATAACCCAAGCACATGTAGGCATGAATGCTATCTGCCACCACCTACAGTTGTAGGTATTGTACAAGTTTGTGGATGAGTGTATGTTGGGTGCTGTGGATGACTGTAAGTTGGATGCACTCTGTCAGTAATTCCTCAAATGATGTTAACATACTACAAGAGGGTGTTACATCAACTATAGACTGATGCCAAGGTCCTGGCCTCAAGCTAAATGCAAAAACCTGTATCATCATACCATTCAGCAAAGACAGCTCCGTTGTTTACCACATCAGCAGTAACCCCCTAAACACACAACCTGTGTCGAGAGACCTGAGTACTCAGGTTGATAACAATTTCCCATTCAACCATTGTGTAGCATTAGTGGTCAGTAAAGCCTTGTATGTGATTCGTCTCATAGGTAAAGGGATTGCATCCAGAAAAAAAGTGGTCATTATCTCTCTATATTTTTCACTCAATCATTATTGCTCCACACAGTATTGGACAGGTTGCTTAGAGGTGAGCTGTGTCATGCCTACAAGGCAATGTTGGACCCTGCCCTTCTACAGATGCCACATATCTGTAAGTCTAACCCTTCATAAACTACCTGCCTGACAGGCCTGAATCTGAAATACAACAACAATGCAACCTGGTGCTGACACAGGTTTGTCTCCCAGAAGCTTCCCTGTCTCAGGAATACACTGCATATACGTCAAACAGAGTACCATGCTGACCCTCTTCAAGTGCAATCGTGATGACTGGATGGGAAACCACAATCCTGTCCCAGGGGTCCCACCTGTGTTCCTCACTGACAGGGGCAACAGGCGCTGACTGATGTTTCTTACTGGGGAAAAAATAATGGCTAGTCTTGTAAGTGCCCCAAGGACATTACTATAGTAATCTCCTATGATCCTATGAATCTATGATCCTACTGAACTCCCAGGTGACACATATCATGAGTAGCATATTGTGTCATGAGGTATGCATGTAAGCTTACGGTGTCTGCTACCATTGTCCCTGACACACTGTTCCACACGCACGCACCAAGGTAAACATGCACATATACAGAAGTACCTTGGTGAAGTCACATTTCTGCATTGCCACCATGCCATCCTGAGCCATTGTATTGGCACCAGCTCTCCATGGTGTAGACACACAGACCCCTAGAACAGACACAGAAAAGGGTCCGGAAGACAACAGTCAGTCAGCAATGCTAACAGCAATGCAGCATCATGGAACAAAGGTACATACACTTTGATGTCTACTCATGACACAAGCCAACAGACAGCATCTTACAGTGTAGAACACTACTGCACTACAAAATGTCATTAACTGTGCTATAGTCACCCTGTGCATCAGACACATATTTGCATGTCCCTGCATCGATGGTATGGGTAACAAGAATGTGGCACAGATATCATCATCACATGCACAAGGTGTGGTGTGGGGTTGCCAAAGGCCTAGTCTGTGCCACACAGTTGACATTGTGTATCTCTGTCTGGAGGGGTGCTGGTCAGCTAGGCCATGAAGAGGAGCTGTGTGTGTCTGGTGATGACCTGCATGTGACAGTGATGTATGAGTGTGTGTGTGTATACAGTCAAGCCATGTGCTAGTCCTACACAGAGGTATGTTAGACAGCCGTGGACTGTACATGACAGAATGTACAGTTCACCATCTCTGGTCACAAAGACGGGAACTGGCTCTGCCAGGAGTGACACTGGCATCACCATGTCCAGCGTCAGATGTGGTACTACTTGCTGATGATGACTGATGTCTGCCAAGTCCATGTCCCTCACAGGACTGCCCAGGACCACATCCCCATGGCCTGCCACATTGTGTTGTGGACAGCACCCTCCCTTTGTTAGTCCCGGTGGTACTTCCACAACAGGAGTGTGACTGTGCACATCCACTTGAGCTCTCAGCTGATGTTGTTGCTGACCTACATCCACTTCTCTGATGCCCTACTCCCACCACATTTTCAAGCACAGAGTACAAGGTTAAGAAGTGACAATGTCCCATCCCACTGTCTGTCCACTACATCAGAAAAATGATATAGGGCATCTCCAATGCCATAGATGGAGTTATGGATGCTAGGCAGTGATGCACCCATGATCCTGAGCATCCATCTGGTGTTGTGTTCAGAACATGTCTATGCCTCCATGATGGACCAAAACATGCATCAGGTGACACATGATGTGACACCTCTGACAGGTGGTGGATGGGCAGCAGTCTTCCTTTGAGCACCCCTGTCAATCTGCCTGTGTGGGACCTCACCAGTTGTCTGGCTATGGCTAGTGTCTACAGTCACAGATGTCATAGTCACCACACTCTCCTGTTTGATGCCACCCTTCTCTGATTGTCCAATATCTGTGGCCGCAGGGGACTGGGTATCTGTGGGTATACGGATACTGACTGTGCATGGGGACATTGGGGGAGGAAGTGGGATGTCAATCCATGAGACAGATTCAGCCCCCAACAACCCCACCTGCGCCTCACTATGGCTACCATCATCTTCAGAGCCACCTGTGAAAAGGAAGACAACATGACTACCATTAATTCCTGCACTATTCTACATACCACACCTTATTACTGATCTCATTCACAACACACATGCAGACCACAACAGACACAGACAAGACATGCCCTTATCAACATGCAGTGCAGCTATGTCCAGTTAATGTTGCCAGTACTATACACATGTGAGATAAGTGAAATGTCAGTGTATGTGATGGACCTTCACCTAACAGACAGTGCACTTGTGTCTACCATACTAATACTCCCTTTATAGCACACTGCATAGACCTGTACAAAACTACCTTCAAATATGTTACAGCTCCTGCAAATATGCTACTGTGATTACCGATGTAATGCACTGCAGTGAACCCCTCCACAACTGAACATACAGGTGTTGCAATACGGCTAAGCTTAACAGTTGTATCCACTGCAATCTGGATACCTAGGGTATAGATGAGCCATAACAAAACAATATCACACTCACCGGCTATAGGGTGATGGACTCCAGCCAGACCAGAGGTACCTATGTAATTGTGGGGGAGGGTATTGTGAGCAGACACAAATGTGGCATTAGTACAGGATAATATGTGCATATAACAACATGTACATTATGAACTGTGATACTGCCCACATTGCTGACATTCACACTATGTGTGCACAAGTGTCCATTACAGACCCCCCCAAATGCACATTGACCTGACATCCATGTACAGGTATGCAGAGGCTGCCGCTATGACTGCTACAGTATTAAAGTGATGACCACAGGAGGGTTACTGGAAGCTCCTTTGCTATGGAAGCTGTGCCACCCACCTCCATGACATATGGGGTGATGGCTCTCTGCAAGCTGGTGGCCTAACCCATGTTTTCCAGGAACTCCTTTGTAGTGTGAGTGGTTTTTGTGTTGCAGGCCCTCCACTGATGCCAGTACGGTCCCTGGTGACAGTTGTGGCCCTTTGCCATGGATTATTTATCATACCAGTGGCCCGGTGTTGGACCTGCTCATAGCTCCTTTGCTGTAGCTCGATGTGATTTACAGATGCCACAAAGCCTGCCCTCAGTGCAGCACATTGTTGCTGATTATGGCAACTCCTTGATAGCAGGATCTGGTGATGAAGTCTCAGTCTATCAAATATGGCATCATTCTCCACTGCTGCAAATGGTGGGTTCCTATGTCCGTACATCACTCCTGAAAGACAAGAAGAAGGGAAGACATCATAGTATCACATATATTGCTCTCCATTATGTGCACACCCTGCACATCCACATTTGCCAGCACTATCCTCCACTAACTACCACATCATACTCTACTATCTATCACCACAGTATGTATATGACTATCAGCAACATAGTGGCAATACATCATGTGTTACCCTCCTGATCTTGCTGTTTCCTACTAATTGATACATGTTATCTAAGGTATTCATATGTTCATAGGTTCATATTTTTGAGGGTGTTTACTAGGCTAATGACCTAAAGGGCATTTTTAAGCCTAGCCATGCATCCCAAATTTCTGACATGTTCTGATGCCCTTGATAAGTGTAAACATGGGCCTGGAAGATGAACCATTTACAGGTTACCTGTGTCCATTAGAGACATAGGTGCTAAACCAGGGATGAATTTCTGGTTTCACATCCAATTATCAAAGTTGCACTTGAATTGGGTTAGGGAGGAACTCTGCTTCATATGGATGGGGAGCCAGTTTCAGGAACAGGGTAGTCTCTGGGATACATACCTGCCTCTCCAGCAGGTCCTATTTATATTATAGACCAGATTTAAGTCTTTAGAATGGTTAATTCTGGTGCTGTTTGTTTTGTGGATATGCAGGAGGTCCATCAGAGTGGGGTCTGAGAATGCCCTGTATGCCTGGCATAGATCTCCCCTCGAAAGCCTGTAGGAGACAGAATACAGGGATAGAGCCTCATGGCAGTCTGCATAGGACATATTACTTATGCCTTGTATTGTTTTAGTGAGAAACCTCTATGGATGTTCCAAGTGTTGGATATGCCTGGTTAGGTACATACTAAAGAGGGCATTGTACTCAATGATAGGTCTGATGAATGCCGAATACAGTGGGACAATGACTTCCTTGGACTTAGATACCATACCTTGGTTTATAAGTTGCACAACATAAAATGGTTTCCTCACCACTGTAGACACGTAATGATCAAAGGCTAGATTACTATGTGTGTCCCTAAGTCCCTGACTACTGTGTCAACTCTAAGTGGTGTGTTGTCAATATGACAGTTACCAGGGATGAATGACTTCCCAAAGGATACTATTATGCATTTATAGCCATTTAGTTTTAGTCCGTGGCTCTGACACCAGTTGTTTGTCTGTGTCAGCCCCGCCTGTAGAACATTTGTGTCAGTGTAAGATTCAATGATAGCTCCTAATTTGCAATCATCTGCAAATTTAGTCAGCCAGAAACCACTGACATTGGCTTGAATTCTGAGAAGTAAATGCCAAAAAGGAGCAGTCCAAGGACTGTTCCCTGAGGGACTCCGCTTGTGACTGGCATCCTTGTAGAGGTGGACTCCCCAATTCTAACTTCCTGGGTCCTGTTTGTGAGGCAGTTGGCTATCTACCGGGTGACATACAGGTTTGTACCTAACCTCTTGAGTTTGTTAACAATGCCTTGGTGGGGGTATAGTGTCAACTGCCTTGTCCAGGTCAAGGTAGGCATTGTGAACAATTTTGCCCTCATCCATTGCTTTGCTGACCTTTTTAAAGAAGTCCACTATGTTCAGTAGGTATGATCTGCTCTGGACAAATCCAAACTAGGTTGGGTCCAGTGTCTGGAGGTTTACTATATCTCTGTTGATCATCTCCATGATCATTCTTTTCATGGCTTTACATATACAACTAATGAGACTTATGGGTCTGTAGTTAAAGGGTCTGTAGATTTCCCACCTTTGTGCAGAGGGATGACTGTTGCCTTTTTCCATTCATGAGGTACAAAGCCTGTTTGGAAGCCACAGTTAAACAGTAATTCCAGAGGCCCTGATATGTCATGTTTTATGCTATTTTGAAGGCATCCTGGGATATTGTCTGGGCCCATTGATGCAGTGTTCTTGGTCTTAGAGAGAGCATTAAGGGCCTGTTCCCTAGTGATAGTAGAGAGTGTTATATCTGATGATATTTCCTGAGGGAAGCTTGAGGGGAAGAGAGGAGTAAAGTTGGAGCTGAATTTATCAGCTAGGAGGTTTTCTATGTCTTCTGGCTCAGTATAGGTGGCTGCACTTACAATGAGTTCTGCACACAATTGTGTATTGCCTTTGAAGTTGTGGACATAGCTAAAGAATGCTTTGTAGTTGTCCTTGGCCTGGGAGGTGAAACTTACTTTGAATTTGGCTTTGGTAGACTTTATTTGTCCTCTGAGCTGTTTGTTTAGTTTGGTGAAAGTGCTTTTATCCTTCTGGGTGCTGCACCTCCTAATTTTCGCCATGATTTTCTTCCTCCTGTTACAAAGATGATTGATTTTGTGATTCCACAGGGTGGTTTGTTTTTTGAGTTTGTTCTGTACTTCTTCCTGGTGGGTACAGCTACCTCTATGCAGCTATTAACATGCTTGTACAGGGTTTGTGTGAACAGCTCAGCATAGGCATAAGTGTTCTTAGGGTTAATGAGGGCTTAAAATTTTGCCAGGTTCTCATTTAATAGTAGGAGGTTAGCCTTCAAATAATTCCTGAATATACTTAGGTTTAGCTGTGGGTCCAGGTTTTATTTTTACTTCAAAAGGGACCATTTTGTGGTCTGACCTTATCAGGGAAGGCATTACATTAGGGGTTGGTGCATTGACTATCTCTTCCAGGGAGTTTGCATTTACAAAATCTAGGAATCTCTGTGCATGTACGTTTGGTGT
This sequence comes from Protopterus annectens, assembly GCF_019279795.1. Taxonomy (NCBI): domain Eukaryota; kingdom Metazoa; phylum Chordata; order Ceratodontiformes; family Protopteridae; genus Protopterus; species Protopterus annectens. The sequence continues at coordinate 552,373,047 of NC_056730.1, read as the reverse complement.
CGTATAGGATTCCCAGTTAATAGTGCGGTGATTAAAGTCACCCATGAAAATGGTATTGGGTTGGATAGTTAGTGTTTCTGATAAGTTTAAATACATGGTATTAGTTTCCTGGTCATAGAAGGGGACCTATAGCTTGCAAGGAAGTGGTAATGGATTTTACCTATGGTGATTTGAACATGGAGCAGCTTAAGTGCATTGTCCTGTTTGACCAGCCTTGAAGTATATTTATTTTTGATGTGTTCAATTACATCTTTTTGCTTGCAACTATTACTGCTTATTTGCAGCCTGTCTACATCGTATGCACTAGTGTCAGCCTCCTACATTTGTTTTAAACACCTGGGCTGTAGGCCCACCCCTTAGGTCTCCCTGACCTTCCTCCCTCAGATTCTGGAAAATATGGTTTGACAATGTCCTACAGTTTCTTCTGCCAGTCTGGTTGATATGGGCATCCTGGCACAGTGTAGCAAATGCTGTGGACAACCATCTACAAACACCACCAAGGAACACAATTTGTGACAGATGCAATGACATTGGGAACCTACAGTCCATACTGTCACCCTCTCAAGCCTGCATGTGTGGCACCAAACAGGTTGTCAATGCAGTCAGTATGCCTCACATACCACCCACACCTACACAACACGCACCCACATATGCAGAGGTCCTCAACATACACATCCTCATACAAAGGAGACCTCCAAGGCACAGCTACAAAGGCATCACCATTAATCAAACATATTATTCATAGGAGACTCCATTGTGAGACAGACAAATGTGCCTCTCACCAGGCTGTATATGGGGAAGGTCACAGTTACTTGTCTGTCAGGTGCCAGAATCTACCATATCTTATAAGCACTGCTGTCTCTCAACAACAGTTACTGTTATTAGTCTGTCACAGTCCATGTTGGTGTGCCTGACCTGAGACATACCTCCCTGGACTATTGGCAGTGAGACATGATTGAGCACACTGATTATGTGTCCCAGGCAGGTATGTCCCTAGCCTTATGCAGCATTCCGCTGTCAATCAGAATGATGCTGCAATGCAATCAGGAAATGACTGACCTTAACAATTGGCTTAGTTTCTGGTGCAATTCCAGGGGGATCCAGTACTTGACATCCTAGGATGATATGATCAACAGACCACAATGCTTTGCCAGAGAAGGCCTCCATCTGTCTCAGCTGGCCTTCAGGTATCTGGCAATGGTTTTTGCCACCCCCATAGTGCCTTTATTATGAAATGTGGTGAAGTTAACACTACCAACATACAACTGTCAGCACATCAAAAAGTGAAGGCTGTGCTGCTAAACGCTAGGGGTCTAAACCTGAATCTGCGCTCATTGCAAGCAGTCTTAATCCTGTGAAATGCTGACATCTGTGTAGTCACAGGCACATGGTTCAAAGCTGCAGAGTGCACCCCAGCCTTTCCTGTCATATGGTCATACCCCAAGGTGTGGGTAGTAAAGCCATGAGACATGGTGTTTCACTATACATGAAAGACATACACACCTCCAGGCTGTTCAAACAATAAGATGCATAGGGGACACTACAGGGGCATTTAACCATTGCAAAGACACCTATTGAAAGCATAGGTAGCTACTGTCCCCCATATGTGACCAGGAAGCCAATTCTGCCTACATGGACCTTATCAGCTCCATCACGATTTGAGTCTGTGCCCTGATCCTGGGTGACTTTAACTACCTAAACATACACTGGAGGATGTACATGTGCCACCACACAAATGCCCAGAGATCCATCAACAATGGAAATGCAAACACCTTGGAGCAGCTAGGTGCTATCCCCACAAGAGTGGAGTTGATATTAAGCAAAATGAGTAACCACTGCAGCACCCCTACAGTAACATCCTCTGTGGTCAAATCAACCATAAAGTGGTCACGTTTGCAGTCACCATCTCCCACAATACACATCTAGCTAGGGTCAGACATACAAACAACTCCAAAGTTGAATACAGCCTCCTGAGGGATAGTATAAACAGTTTCACAGCCCCCAGCCCTTCTAGGTATACCTGACAGGACTACATCATCCTTTGCAAGGATATGTAAACCTGTCTGGTGGACATATGCAATAAGTAGTGTGTACAACAGGGATAACATACTGCTGTATGAGACAAAGAAGGAGCAGGTGCCCAATTTAAAGTAATGTCTCCTTAGCCTGCACAAGCAAATAAGAGCACTACTGTAATCCTGCAAAGCAAACCCTGTGCCCACATTGGCGGCATCTACTACAGACAATCCTATCTCCTTCCACACATATCTCTACAACATCAAAGGAAGCACTCAGATCTGCTCAGTAGCGGAGGTCAAGGAAACCAAATATACAAGGGCTGTAGGTATGGCATACTTGATGCCTGACAGTGTCAGTGCAAGCTTCACACCCTGTCCCCCTAGTCAATACATCAGGACATCCCCAGTATCTGCCCCTTCCCCAAATATGTAGGGAACAGGTGATCACTGCCATCGGAAAGTAATGGTATACAGCCGCCATGGGAGTCGAGCACATCACAGGATGCATCCTACATGACCCCAAGCATGATCCTGCAGCACCAGAAGACACTGTATTCTACCAATGGATGAATATTGCCTTTGTCCCAGATGAGTGGAGGACACCCACTATCATCCCTTTACACTAAGGTGATCCATCCACCAATCTGGCACATTATAGATGCAACAGCCTAACTAAGCTGATCTGTAAGGCCATGGAACAGTTTATAATGAACCTCATTAACAAGGACATTGGTGACCTCCACACATTCGATAACATACAATTAGGCTTTGTCAATGGGGGATCATGTCTGTTGCATTTGATTGACCTCTTTGACACAGTCTACAAAGCCATGTACGGGGGGGGGGGGGACAGTGCACACTGCCTACCCTGGCCAAAGACTTTGCCAATATTTCCCACTTGCCCATAATAGATATACAACCGTAATTAGGAATCAGTCCTTATGTTACCAGATGGGTAACACACTGGTGCACTGACAGAACCCATAGGGGAAGCTACCTCAAATGGTAGACCCATAATTAGTGGCATAACCCAGTGTTCTGTGTTTGTGCCTCTGTTATGTGTGATTTACCCTTCTGAGGTGCACATCACAACCAGTGGGCTATGGCTGACCATGTTTGCAGAAGAATGCATTCTTGGTGCTGTTACCAAATTCCCTAAAGATGTAGACATCTGCCAAGAGGGTCTCACGCAGACACATGACTGGTGCCAGAATCATGCCCTCAGGCTGCATACGCCAAAATGCAGCATCATCCCCTTTAGTGAGAGTGATGTCTCCACGGTTTACTATCGAAATTGCGATCGCCCATCGTTGAATGTACACACTGTCAACTCCTTTATGCGAAAGCTGTAATGCCGAGTCCTCAAGATATCGAACTAAAACACCGAACGTCGACATTTCTGACCGCTACACCACAAAACAAGTGCTACCATGGGTCCAACGGGGGGCGAGATTTTGCATTTCAGAATATCGGTCTTTGACATCCCAACAGTCGCTGTTCGGAGTTCGCGTTAGTGGTTTCGACGATGGGCGATCGCAATTTCGATAGTAAACCTGTCTCCACATATTATCACAGTACTAACAACATCCTAAGCACACAATCAGTTGAGGGTAATGTTTGCACACAGGTTGATGGCAACATGACATTTGATCACCATGTTGCTTCCATTGTAAGGAAAGAATTCTACATGGCCCACCTCATATGTAAGGGTATGTCATCCAGGGACATGGGCTTCATAATATCCCTGTATTCCCCTTTAGTAAGGCCCCACTTGATGAGACTGCTGCACAATTGTAAGTCAAGCTCCACTGTATTAACCCACATAATGCCCTCAACCTGGACTGTGACATCAAGAGGACTTGTTGGTGGGTCAGATGTGTGTCCGACACACTCACCCAGCTGTGGAATGGACACCTTATCAACATCAAGAAGAGTACCTTTTTACACCTTTTCAACAAAACTTGGATAACTGGATGCTTAATAGCACATACACCCTACCTGTGTCCCTGTTGGACTGGGGCACTGGGTACTGAATTCCATGCACATGGGCTAAAGTATGGGCTAAGCTTATGAGGGCCTCAGGGCCAATAGCCTGGTAACCTCATACAGCAGTTATGGCCCTGTGTGCTGTGATGGACTGTGTTGTTATGTGTCCACACCCATCACTGCCATCTACTGTGGTGTGTCCCCTATGAAAGACATTCCAGTACCCTGTTATACAGCCACCATCCGACAAACAGATGAGTGGTACTAAAGGTGTTTGTGGACAGTCTAGCAACATCTGTGCGACACAGTTACAGACAGCACTGCAAACATGTTGCAGGGTATCCTCCTTGTAGGTGTCCAACATTTGCAGTACTCAGATGTTTGCAGAATGTGTACATGTGCCTGATATATGTGGACCCTCTGCCAGCTCTGCCAGACAAATGTGGATGCCTGGAAAACAGTTAGACCATGCATAATGGCTGTTTCCAGACTGTAGGGAATCTGGCTGACACATGCCAGAAACCTCAGAAAACAGTTATGGTACTTTATTATCTGGTATTGTATTCATTCACTTACATTGCATACTCAACATGTACACTCTTTTGCTTTGGCAGACCCTGTGTCCCCCCAGTACTCCTGGCATTAATATGCTTTTCTGCTGTAGGGGGTTGACAGGTCTGCTAGCCATAGCTCTCAGGTGATGAGATACAGGTGTTGAGTGCACAGTGACCTAGCCAGAGTATGACAGGAACAGTCAGGGACACCTGGACAATGTTTGAACTATGCCTGTGTGACATTCACAGACTGCAAGGAGCAGACTTACTGTACATCAGGTGATATGGCAGCTGTATCCACCAGTACTTAGTGTCACTATTGTCTAATACACATTCCAATAGCATTCGTACATGAACTGACCATTGCTGGGAGGACTCAGGGGCCAGAGCTGTGATCTATGTCACAGCAGACAGCGCCAAAAGGGAAGCTTGTAGGTGCTGGAAAGCTGACTAACAGCAACATGTCATTCCAAGATATGTAATACAGACCTAGTGTTGTAATCCCTATTTCATATGACTGCATCCACCCATCTGCATACCATTACACGGGGAATTCTATTACATAACTGGTACAGTTCTGTACTCCTTCATGTGCATACATCCTGTGGAATAATGCTAGGATAGCACAGTGTGGCACCATAGAGGAAGTCACAGACCTGTGTATCTTAGGCAGCAGCTTGCCTTTAGTAGTTAATGCTCATAAACAGGTGATTGCCTGTGCACCAGTCTGGGGCTCAAACTTGCTAATTGCATCCTGAACAGCTGGGTTGCATTTTCATTAAACAATGGCATGGCAACACAGTGCTGTATTTCAGGCCTTCATGTAGGCCTTGGCCCTTTTCTTGGCCTGTGAGAAGGACATTATCAAGGTGTGGGGACTACAGCATCACAGGGAGTAGGTAGAAATGCTGTCTACTGTTTGGATTTATGTGGCATATCAACAGGTTTGCATGCTATGTTTGGCCACTGTGAACAGATTTTATGTTATGTGGCAGTTTACTGTTTAACAGTGTGGGTTGAGGTCAGTAAGGAGACAGACAGATGTGAGTGTTATACGTCATTTGCATCAGAATATGCATGCTGCTGCAGTAGCTGCTGGTCTATCAGCTGTGTATGTTTGCAGGGGAAGACTTTCACACATGTCCCTGTCACTTGCCCACCACCCCAACCCTTTATGTATGGGTGTTGTGTGGATTCCCTATTCTAGGTGTTTGGGAGGTATGGTAGATCTGTAGCAGGTAGCTGAATATACTGATGCATATGTTACAGGCTGCAGCTGCTGCATTCTGCCCAGGAGTCATACTGGGGATTGCGAACATATTTGAAACAGCAAGCTGTATATGTGAGTGTGGGAACAGTGTCAACTCTGTTGTGACAGCATAGCGAGGGTGAGGGTACTCATAAGCATCCAGGTGAGGCATGTACCGCTGGTGCATATGTTATGTAATAGTGCCATCCAGAGAGCGGTAGGCAACGTTTAGGATATCTATACATATTTGTGAAGTGTATCCCAGCTAGAGGCGTTTGCCATGTTAATATGGGTGGCAGTGACTGTAGTACCAGCAACCAGTTCTGCTTAATATTGCATGGCTCAGTCATTTAATTGTTTTGACAACCATGTACTTGACAAGCAACACACTGGTAGCCAGGACTTTGGGTGGAAAAATGTTAAGCATGCTATGAATGTAACAGATTAAGCTACTGAGTCAATACTATAGCAGGTATATTTGCAAGACATAGGTGCATGCATACAGTCTGTTACACAGGTTTAGCATGAATATGTGTGCTCAGATGGGTATGATGTGTGACACAACTGTCTGTCATGATTTTATAATCTCCATGTGTACTGACATGCCAGTACTTAAGCACACAGCATAGGTTGTGTAACAACCATGCCAAACATAGGTGGCACAACTGTGGACATTCCGCAACAGTCTGTGCAGTTGTCAACTCTACCTTATATCCTAGGCCTCACATCCATTCATCAACATTTATTTGGCTGTGTACTGGCTAAGTGTCTGCCTCACAGTCCCAAGTATGCTGTCATGTTTCCAAGTATATGTATAGTGTGTCACTGGCAATAAGGATATATATATATGAACACACCTGTTTTAATTCAGAGCTGAACGGTGTAGTGGGTTAATTCTTTGTGCAGTACTTGAGAGGGTCCTGGGTTTGAAACTTGGCAAGGGTGATAATTTTGCTGATGTGCATTACTAGCAATCAGGTTATGTTTATGGAAACACCTGCATTTCCTTAGAGCTGTGTGGCCTAGTGGGCTAATGCAATGAATTATAGTTGACAGGTTCTTGGGATTTGGCAGGGCTGACTTTTTGTCTGATGTGCATCACTGATACTCAGGATAAGTTTATGGGAACACCTGTTATTCTTCAAAGCTGAGTGCCCTAGTGGGCTAATGCATGATGCCCTAGTTGGCAGGGGTAATCATTTTGCTGATATGCAAAACAGTGTCAGAAAGACAGAAGGTGATTAGAGCAGTTTTAAGCAGCTTTAAGCAAGTTTGATTGGGTTTGATTGATGTGCCGCGACATGACGTAGTGCTTAGCTCCGCTTAAACCCATGCTATTTCCAAAAAAAGAAAAGAAAAAAGGAGCTATAGGAAAGTGGTGAAATGGGAGCAACCAGGGGGGGAAATAATGTGAAAAGCAGGTAGGGATATGCAGGACAGGTTTAGGAAAGGACCATAGTTCTCCATTTCCTGAACAGCAACAACTGTGCAGGGTGTGGACAATTTGGAGCATCACATCCAAGTGGGAAGGGTGTGGGTGACACAACTTTGCTGATTAATTGCTGTAATGAATGATTGTGGGCAGTGTAGGTGGGGACAAAATAAAGAGCTATTTATGTGGTGATAGTTTTTTTTTTTTGTGGGACAGATTGCCATTTTTTTTTAAGGAGAGAGTGGAATGTTGGGGAAGGGATATAGGTACATGTAGGGAGGTAAGTTGGGTAGGAGCGGTAGCATTTGCAAACTGACAACACAGACCAGACATCAGACAGGGGTGGTGTATGATGCATGAGAGTGGTAAACACCTTGGATGGGGTGGGTGTTGTGGAATCGGAAAACCAATTTCCCCAAGATGGCAGCAGGACTGAGCTTCCCACCCATTGGCAGTAACCACTGCTCCTTCAAAGCCCTGAATGTGGCTGTGCTGGGAGCTGGGCACCAGGGACAACCTGCCCCTCCAGGTCACACAATATGCCCTCAATCTGGTGCAGCCGATTGTCCACATCACATGGGACAATCCTGCGCACCATCCCTGGGAGATATCACTGTGTAACTACTACCTCCCCGTGCCCGCTCCCTGGGGGGGAGGTCCACTGCCACTGCCAGTTGAGGTAGGGTAGTTGGATCCAAGGGAATTGGCCTACCCAGTTGAGCTATGGCATTGAGGTTTTTCAAGGTGTATCAGTTAGTAATGAAGAGAACATGTGGTTAGTTGTAACAGCATGCAGAACAAATCACATAACCCAGCAACGTAGCATGCCATAGCATATAGAACACAACAGTAATTGGGATAACAGTATTGTAACAGCATGCCAGTAATAGTTATGGCATAAAAGCCAACAACATAGGTAATTCAACAAGGTATGTTAGTATGCAACCATTGTAATACATAACAATAATAAAACACATAAACAACGTATGTCAAAAGTAAACCATACCTGATGTATAAGAATGATAAATTATGATGCAGATAAGAGGTGGGGGAGAAAGAAAATCATGCCATTACTACCAGTATAGGCTATATTGTTTTCAGCAGAACTCTTCTATACTCTACAGGTCTACTCTTACTTTATGTATACAAGTGTCCTATAGCTTTCTGTAGCACCAGCATACATCCCAAACTACCCACATGTGACAGAATGAGCCAAGCTGTAACACCTACAGGTACACAACTACAGCAACTATTACATGCCAGGGGAACATATGTGACTACCGAAGAGTTCTGTGGACTGATGTAGTGTGACTGTGCTATTCAGATAAATCAAGTGGCTGTTAAATCTGTGTCCCAGGGATTTGGCAATAGTGATCACAGTCCATGACATCATGACACTTGAGAGACATGTATCATGCACAGTACACAGTGTTTATGCTTATCATGGCATCCTTGGTAGGCATGGGGTTAGACTATCAGCAGACATTCACAGACACACCACCCATACAGCCGTACCAAAACTAAACACTTTTATTTATTTTAATAACTTGTATTAGTATTGTACATGTTTGACTTTTCATTTACTGCAGTCCTATCACTTTGCTGAGCATTGCTAATATGCTGGTACTTCTGGACGCACAAATTAGGGAGGGTAGCCTAATAGTTAAGGGAGGGTGGCCTAATGGTTAAGGTGTTTGCCTTACAAACACAAGGTGCAGGGTATGAGTCTCACAAAGGGTAATTGGCTAGGCTTAAAATGGCTTGCAAGGGCAGTTAGCCTAGTATGAACCTGTGACCTATTTGAGCAAATAATACAGCCCTGTAATTCCTGTGAGGAGAATGCCTTTTAAAATTCCAAAACAGTTTCTATTAATATTTAGTAGTACTTGTTCCTGGATTTGAACCCTGGTCTGTGTGTGACAAAATGTATATTATACCCAACATTTATCACACTGAGCTACTGAGCCATTGCTAAATATTAATCGAGTAATATTTGCCTAGAGCTCACCTGGTAACAAAATGTGACCTGGTAATAGAGGTAGAGTATCATACAAGACTGCAGTGAGACTTGAACACACATGCATGAGATTCATGCATGACAGAGATAATAGCTGAAAAGTGTATTAATACTTGGAATGCAAGTGCACACATTTAACCCCTAATGAATGGGGATATGTGTGATGTTTACAGACCATATTGGAGTGCTGGGTTGCCTACCTGACCCATATACAGTTGCAGAAGGTATATTTGCAGTCTACAGCTATTACAGTATCATACTTGCCTGCAGCAGCATAACTAAGTTCAGGAATGCATATAGCTGAAATGCAATGGTTAACACAAGACAGCTGTGACAGAAACACACTATAATACCTTAGCCATTACTATTCTAGGTTCAGATCTTAGTGCAGAACAAATATCATGTAGTATAGCTCCACATCTACACTTTAGCAAAACAGTTCTTTATCGGCTAACCTTCAGTCACTTTGTGATATTTTTCCCATCTTTACTTCACAGCACTTGTAATACATGATATATTGACCAACAGCCCTAAATACACACAACATTTGGCAAAACACAGCTTTGTTAGGGGTGACATGAAACAGTGATTGGTATACATCTAACAGTCTTTATTGATGAACACTTTAAATAATGCAGGCGTTGAAAGACAGCTGTTATTCCATAATGCATGCAGTACTAAGTTTATTCCCTTAACAATTCTGAATGCAGTTGTACTTTATTTCCTTACAATTATATATGCAGTTGATGTATTTCCTTAACATTTATAAATGCAGTTGTACTTTCTTACCATAACATTATTATTAATACAGTATAAACTTTTATTTCTGTAACATTATTAATGCAGTGGTAACTTTCTTTCCTTAACATTAGCAGGTTTCATGCATCCATCTATATTGAACTATACCTGGCATTACTCACTTATATCAGTCCAGGACTATAACCACATTCATTGCAGTACACTCAAAAGCGAATATATCTGCAGGCAGTTAGTACTATACTCTTTCTTATTTATATTACTATATATTGCAAGATATAGCTGTACTCCCCACAGTCTCGGAGTAACCTGGCCAGCTGAAATGAGGACTGCTTAAACTGAGATTGCTCAGCAGTGCCCAAATCAGCTAAGCAGAGCTGCACATTGCTAAGCACTGCTAAAATGGGTCCTGTTTAAGTACTGCTTAGCTTGGCTTAGCAGTGCTTAGCAGACCTTAGCTAAGGGCAAAGAACATTTCAAAAATAAATAAATAGATAAACAAAAACAAAATAAGACTAAAATTAAATTATTTATTCATTACTTCTACTTTATTATTCTGTGTATGTATTGCACTTCAATATTTCCTGATCTTCTGTATTTTAATTTTTTATGTTGGAGTATGCATTTTAGATATTCTGGACCTGTGTGTAACTGGATCTTTTCTCCTTGGGTCTCCACTGAAAATGGGCTTCTGTCCTAGCTGGGCTTACCTGGTTAACAAATATCAATACATACATCATTACTAAAAAAATGTTATCACTTATTGCTATCAAATATAAAAGCTGAATGGTCTGTCTATTTGAACTGTGCACCTACTGCACACAGGGCCATGACTCTAACCATTCAGCTATGAGGATATGGTGGAAGTTGCTATACATTTCTATATATCTCTCCACTATGTTTAAGTACCGTTAAGCACCGTGCAGTGCAAACCCACCTAGATATGCTTAAACCTGACCTTTGTATGAAAATTAAACATATCCAGTTTCTATTTTTAGATGTCTGCACATATTCATTGCTAAGCACTGTGCCACACAAACACAAATACAAAACAAAAAACAGAAATAAAAAAAAAAAAAAAAAAAGAAATAACATATTTTAGTTTTTATTTCAGTGCCATCCAGCACTTTAACAGTGCAGGGGGTGTGTTACTCATCTGTGGACACTGTAACACACCTCCTACACTGATTCTGTAACCATGTTACACATCTCTCTCTCGCAGTAGTGCACTTTCATTAATATGCAAGGTGCACTGCCGAGGGGGAGCAGCAGACACGGCCACAGTGTGCTCCGTGTAGGCTTCCCACTATTCCTACATGAAGTTTATTAAATCCTCACCATTGTATTGATGTTATCCATATTTATGAAAACGTTTGGGTACTAATGCCAATTTTATCATGTCCATTCCTGCTTCACTGTGCAGTATATTTTTTTCCTGTTGCATTGGTAAATGTTTCTTAATATAAAGCTTCAAAAATGTTTTATTAAGGATATAACCACATACATCTATTATACCCCTCAGCGACATCATCACAGGGCTAGCATGGACTACATCCATTGACCTAAAGGGACATACCTCCATGCATGTGCAGGAAACATACATTAAAGTCTAGAAACACTCACCTGTGTTTACCCTACCCTGAGAATAACAGAGGTTTTACAGATTTTATTTGGTCCATAGCTATTAAAGTTTAAAATGCTTGCAAAGTTTTATATTAAACAATGACTCAAGTATATTGTGGGAGATATTTGCAAACATCTTTGTGACACCTAGCTTGTCATATGCCATGGTGCATACACACACACACACACACACACACACACACACACACACACACATATATATATATATATATATATATATATATATATATACACACACACACACACACACACACACACACACACACACACACACACACACACACACACACACACATATATGTGTATGTGTGTGTGTGTGTGTGTGTGTGTGTGTGTGTGTGTGTGTGTGTGAAAAATACACTTTAAATAACTCTTATGGCGTGTTAACATTACACAACATTCAGACTGTTATCTTGTGTAGTTGCCTGCTTGCTAAGCTAATATTCTAAAAGTTCTAAGGCTAACACAGTCAACACTGGAGAAAGCTGTTACCCATGCCCCTTAGGTTGTAAGGTGTGATAGCCTTGGCGGATGGTGGGACTGATCTGTATCTTGTAATCTTAAGGGAATTCTATCTGTAATACAAACACTGCATCCCCACAGTGGTGAGGAAATCCTTTTATGTTGCATAGCTTATAAGTAAGGGCATGGCATCTAGATCCAAAGAGGTCATGTCCCACTTTACTTCACCCTTATCAGACGAATCATAGAGTACAGCACTCCCTTTGGTATGTGTCTGACCAGGCATATGGAGCAACTATAGCAAACTCAAAGGTTCCTTATAAAAAGAATACAAGACGTAACAAACTTGACTTATGCAGACTGCCTTAAAGCCATTTCCCTCTACTCAGTCTCCTAGAGGTTGTTGAGGGGGTGATCAATGTCTGGTTTACAAGACATCCACAAATCCTACACTAATGAATTTCCTACATATTTGTAAGTCAAACAGTACCAGAAATACAAGGTCTAGGAACCTGAATTTTGTCTGTGACATATATAGAACATGCTGGAGTGATAGATATGTGTCCCAGAGACTGACCCTCCTATGGAACAGGCTTCCCATCCATATGAAGCAGAGTTCATCTATTACCCAGTTTAAGCCCAACCTAGGCAAGTGGATGAGGTACAGGAACTTTACATCAGGCCTGGAACCTGGAACTGTCCTTATGGACAGAGGTAGCTTATAAATGCCTGGCCCTCAATGTCCTGTTTGGATACAGGACATCATTATTCCTTTGGGAAAACTTGGAAAGGCTTAGAGAGGCCCCCAAGTCTTTAGCCTAGTAACAGTCTATGAATCTATGAAATTAAGATATTGTTAAGCTCAGATTGTTGGAAAAGGGATGTTAGCTCAAAAATGTTAACACTAGATGTTTTCATACTGATTTCTGAAGTAATGTTGGTGGCTATTAACAATGTTTTTAGTTTAATATAATTTACCTACCTTTTGTAATGATTAGCATTGATATGGTGATTATTTGTTTCTTCTTTACTGCATGGTAAATTTTCTATTCTGACAGTTTCACTTAACAGTATTGTAATCTATTTTTCAAATGCTCTTCTTATATTGCTGTGCATTTTTATAGGTGAGCATTAACTACCTTAATGACAACTTTATAATTTTTAATCTTTTAAACACTACAAGATTCTGCCTATGCTTGAATTTGAAAAAAATAAGGAATCCCACAGAAAATACTTGCTGTTGCACTGACTGGTATTTTCCCATTTAACCAAGTATTAAATGTTACCAGTTTGGTGTACATTGGGAATATATGTATAATCAGTGTTTAAGTAAATCTTCAGAGATGCATACAGGAATATGCATATGCATGTGTTAAAAATAACTACTTTACAATGCAGACAAGAGAGGAAAAAATGGTGACTATAATCCGAATGTACTACATTATATGGAGATGATTGCCAGTGGAACTTATTTAACTTCTTTGCTTACTATGCCATCTACACCTCTGTCAGGCACAGCTACCTGTGAACTAAGACACCTGAAGCAAAGACATAATGATCAGTGCAGGCTAAACGGAGTTAGTGAATAAATGAAGACAGCACTGACCACATGACTGCACCTTCATTCATTTGGAACTTTATTCATAATAATTGATTGTAAGACACACTTTATAAATGAAGTTAGAGAATGAATGAGAAAGGAACATAATGAATGAAGTTGTAATGCTGACCATTCATGTCATTATTGCAAGGTTCTCATGTTGAACAGAAATCCACAGACAGTTGCTCAGGAAAACTTAACTTCTGACCTCTTCTATCCAGTCTTCATTTTTGATTCATCTAATAGCTTCCATGTACTTGAAGCTTTTCCTGTATTATATGCAGCTGTATATGCCAGTCGGTAATCTGCTTTTCATTGAAGTGCATCTGCCTGGCTATTGAAGGATTCCCCTCCATAACAGATCTTCTTGGAGTAATAATTTAACACTCCAAATATTCATTTTTCTTTGGTGTGTCATTAGCAAAGTCATTTATGTCAGCAATGGCTGTAACAGCAGTAGAGAGAGGTCCTTGCTTTCTTAAATCCTATAATAATATGGGCAAGAAAATGTTTCTTTGTACATTGTCTAAGCAGAAGCTCCTGTTTGTGACATTAGAAGCCAGCTTCTGTTGAAAGGCACCTTATAATTAAAGTCATGGGACAAAACCAATAAGCTAAACAGTAAGGAGTATCTCATAAAAGAAATATGGTACATCAGGTGACATGCCCATCCTACCTGGCCAGCTCCACCAACTTACCTGAGACACTATTTGAAATCAGGGGCTGTAGGTATGGCTTTATCCCTCTATATGTCCAGATCTAGTTTAAGACTTACATAATAATTATATGTTTTCTATTTGTCATGTTATGTCACATTTTATAGTCCTCCTGGCCCTCTCATTTCATTTACCCCAATTTTGAAATCTTTGATTTCATTATGTAAGAAACTTACTTTAAATATTAGTTTCCTCAATTCTAGTGTCCATGTTGTTAGATAGGGCATTCTCCATGACAGGGATCTGTATTGATATACAGCCTCTGGCAGTTTCAAGTCTGAATTTGGGAGACAGTATACATTTTCTGTTTTGCAGTTATAGGTATCAAACCATTATTACAGCACTGAAGTCTTTCTTTTTGATTTCACTGTCATTGTTTTCTAAAGAAATTTCTCCTTCCTTTGTTGTTATAATTGGATTTCCTCCAAATACTTTAAAAAACACTTGACATGAAAATAGTATGATTTTTAGACTGATACAATCTTCTATTTTATTGGACAGAAAACTAATCAAATGCTCTAAAAAAATTATAATGAATTGTATTCTTACATTTTAATCCAAAAGACAGAAAGTTAGTGAGAAACATACTTATTGTCACTTTTATTTTCTCAAAACATGGCTGCACTCTCATGTAGGTTGTTTTTTACAGCACATAGATCTCCACTCACTGTATACTGTGTTTCTTTCTTAAAGACCCTTAGATAAGTAAGGCAGAAATCTGATTTATGATTCTTCCAAGTGTATTTCCTTTTTATTTTGTCCTGGTTACTTCCGGGAGTCTTCCTAGGTCTTGAAAGTTCATCATTTCCCCATTACCTGATAGCTATCAGGTTTTACTATTGATAAGTCCTCCTTCACTTTGTGGGTCAGAACCAATTAAGCAGCCACCATGCATGCAGCTGTTATTTTTTTCTTTTTTGGGCCACTAAATGTACTGTAAGTGGCTGATACTGGGATCTGCGTCACCACGTGTGTTTTCTACACTCTCCTTGTGGTGTGTGTGTATATATGTGTGCATGTGTACACCCCCTGAAGGTTGCGTTTGTGCATCCCCTGAAAGCTACCATCACCAACTTGGGATTGCCAAGCCCAAATGCCCTAGTCTTATGCATGCCTCTGGTTTGGATATGTGCAATCAGCTGACTAACCTTCCCCCCAGGATGGATGAGTTGAGGTAACCCATTCATTCCTTTCCTCCCCTGCCTGGCGCTTCCAGTACCTGCATCATTAACTGATCAGCAAGCATTTGCATCATAGTCGGGGCTTTACCCCATCATGTCACAAAACTGTTATTAAAAGAGCATAATTTTTTAATATAATTAGCCTGTACTACATGAAGTCTCTGCTTTCTGGTGCTGGGAGCAATAATCTATATCTATATGTATAGAAAACTCATTAAAATCTATGTCTTTAGTCAGTTTAGATTGTAAGTAAGCATTACTATCAGACTTATCCTGTTTTTCAGTCAAGCTCACAAGCAAGGTATAGTTCTTCCATGATCCATTCTCTGGGTTATCGTTTTTTGCTTAAAATGTTTTATTGTCTGGCTTTGTTTCCGCACCACTACAATATTGTAGTGAGCATCATCTCCCAAGCATGCCCAGAATGACTTTAGTCCTTTATGCAATTTCGTGTATATGCTCAATATGTTGTTGTCTTTCAGCTTTTTCCCAGTAAGGGGTCGCCACAGTGGAACTCTGGTCCACTAATGATTGGCAGTAGATTTTTACAAAACACCAAGGTGCCAGCTCAACACCCAACCTTCATTGAAGACATGCCCATTTACACACACACATGTATTTCAAATACTACCCAACTGCAGGGAGGACATGCAGACTCCACAGAGAAAGCACTCCCAAGCCACGCTGAGAATCGAACAAGAGAACCTCTTGCTGTGAGGTAACAACGCTACTGCTGCACCACCGCAGAATTCATGCTCAATATGGATGATTTAATAGTATGCTGTTTAGGATATGAACTATGATTTTAGTTACATTTTTGTTATAAGAATTATATGAGCTGAGAGCTAACACCTTTGCAAGACTGGATATTAACTTGATGACTTTAAGTGGGAACTGTCTCTATGTGCTATAATAACTATGATCACTTTTGGATGGACACCTTAAGCTTCCAGCATTGCACCTAAACAATGGGATATTTTGATCTTTTGTCCAGTGGACTACCCCTGTATAGTTCTTATTGAGGTGGTCATTTCAGAGAACAGACAAAATCTAACAACATTTTAGCACAAGAAATCTAGACAAAGCCAAAAATAACTGGAGTGGACAAAGGTCCAAAATCAGAAACCCATTTTAATTATTTCTCTTAGAAACTTTGAAAGTTGCTAGAATAACAGATTTTGCATTGACATACATTTTGTAAAGGGTATAAAGTGTGAAACACAAATGTCTGTCATTATTTATTGACTTTAATCCCCAATTATTTGACAGAAGACCACAAATTTTATGAAGAATGCAAATATGAGGCAAAAATCTGAACATTCTGCAAAAACCTGGACAATTGAGAAGAATGGGAAAAGCCCATCATTAGATAAGTGTAGCTTGCTTCACTTAATTGCTACAAAAGGTTGCAGATTCCCTCAGCTAGCTGTTGCCTATCACCCATGTTAATAAAGCAAGCTACATAAAACATATATACTTCAGGGTTCTGTAAAATGTGAAACAGAAAATCTTCCTGTTAGTCCATTCAGACACTCAAGGAACCATTTACTCCACCACACGTCTCTGTTACATTTAAAGTAAACTATGGCTGTTTAGCTTAGTGGTATAACATTTTTGCAAACTGACTTCCTTTGCATAATATTTATTACTGAGAATGCCTATATCATTTCAAAAACCATGTTGCAGTAATTTCCAAGGCAACTGTTTTGCAATCCATGAATCACAGCATTTCCCAGATGTTGAGAGACAAAAAATGCCCTTCATTCTAAAGAACACCAGAAAATAAAATAAATCTCTTTTGTGTAATTATTGCTGACACTACTTATGTAATCAGCTATCAATTTCAATCATTTCCTCAAGCTATTCTGTGCACCTTTGTTTTTTAACATCTAACAAGTTGTAATATTTTTAAAGCATTTCAGTTTCATCACAATTTGCCCTAACTTTCCTGATGGATATTGCTTTCACAACTTTCCCACATTTTAAGCAATATATAGGTACAGCACAAAGGTGATGGCTACTAAATTGCTAACAAGCTGCTTCCTGAAGTCTTAGGTTTTACTCCCTCATTTCCCATTTATACGTACTATCCTTTCAATTCAAAAAGGCTTAGTGTGATAAGGAAGTCTTAACTCAGAAGGCTTCTGCATCAAGCTAAGCTTTTCACAGGCCACAATACCACTGAGGTTTGTCTCAGCATAGACAACAGTCTCATAAGGATTTGGGGTTGGCATGATAGTGAAGGTGTTTACCTCATAGACACACTGTATGGGGTTTGATTCTGATCTCTGGTCACTTTATGGTTAATGGCTAGGTGTATAATGGATTGCAGACTGACTGCATAGCATTTACCTATGAACAGGCAAAGACAAATGCTAATGGGGGAGTCCATAAGATTTGTTTATATTAATTACCCATTAGATTTACCTCAGAAATGTCTACAGCTCCTGATTTACTCAGCCAAATAAAATCATGCTCTGGGACATGGCTGTCATGAATCTTAAGGGAGTGTTTGCATATAAGTTCAGTGAAGGTGTGTGTGTGTGTGTGTGTGTGTGTGTGTGTGCGCGTGTGTGTGTGTGTGTGTGTGTGTGTGCATTTGAATATGCATGCAGATGAATGAGTGGTTGTTTCTGTGAGAGTGAAGGAGTGTGAGGGTGCTTGTTTGTACATGAATAGTGGTAATTCTGTGTGTGTGTGTGTATGTGTTAGGGTGTGCATCTACTGTGATACATGGGCCTCTAGGGAGAACACTAGCCCAGTCTGATCTGGCAGTGCACTGTTTGGTTCAGAGATATGGTAATGAATTAATGACAAAACTTTCTCACTCTGGATATACCTGTCTCTGAATCACATTTTCTCTCCACTGTGTTATATAACCAACCCAGATTATACAGTTAGAATGACCAGTGAAGATTTTAATGAATCCTAACGTATGACTGAATAAGTTGTACTACCATAGAGAGCTCCAATATCACTACAGATAAAAACCCATCTGCCTGGTAATCTTACATTGTGAGGAATGATTAAAATAAAGCAGGCAGCTTTCCGGTACCCGTCAGGTGATTATACTGTTATTCTTTCGGCATAATAGCTTTGTCATTCTAGACCTAAATCACTTCTGAATGAATAATAACAATACCATTAACTGTCATGAATGTTGACTTCATTTGCAAGATGGACTTCTTGCTATTAAATCAATTATTATAGCTAAACTATTTTGTGGTATTTGGATTTGCTGTGGTTGGTCACTGTCATTTCCCGACATACATGAAATGGGATGTGCATTGATGTATTTTCCCTAGCCATTGACTCATATAAAATATTTTCTTTTATTTTGACACATCCTATCACAGAACACATCATAAGTAATAAAATTAAAAATATTATTTCATACAGTTTTGCTAGAGCCTTGATCTCCTATAGGCACGCACACACACACACACACACACACACACACACACACACACACACACACACACACACACACACACACACACACACACACATACACAAAATATTCACTATCAACATTCTGCTTGTGGTGTTTCTTGTGTGTTCAAAATTAACGTTAGAATAGTTTAATTTAAGAACTCTTAAAAACAAGCAAACCGATATATTATTTGAATTTCACCCACAAGAATTAATAGTTTCTTTCATAGCATTCTGTCATTTATATTATAAGATGTTGCTGAAACCAAATGATAAAAAATGAATAACAAAAAATATGTATAGGAGTACACTACTAAATGACAAAATGTACTGTTCCTTTTTGTCTGTTCTTGCAAAGAAATAACAGGTATGTAGATCTGCTCCACCTTACTTTGTTCGTTGTTTCTTGTGATTTGTCTGTCCATCAGCATCCTGCATTTCCAAATCTTTAACAGATCACACTTACAATGTCACCAATTCAAATAACAGGTTGAACTAGTTTTATATTGTTCTCATTTTTGCAAGTGTATATTGCAAAGGTGGCGTATGTAGGCCGTGTGCAGTTTGCATACGTGGCATATGTTGTTCCTTTTTTATGCATTAAGTGCTCAGTACTTGAATTTGATTTAATGAAGGCTGTCAAAAGTTTAGAATTAGTTGTGCCAAGTTGGAGAGTATCATTATGTAATTAATTTCATATATTTTTGCTTGCCTTGGTATGTTTTATAAACTTCCCTAAATAAATTGAAAACAATTGAAATTAACTATCAGCTCTTATGCTGACATTTGTTAACTACTCACATCTTACTTTAAAGATTCTGTTTAATTTATAACTTAATGCTACCTAACTAAAAAACAATACTTTTCCATAGTTAATGGAAACAAATAACTATAAGAAATTCTTCATAGCAGATATCAAAATTATTGGACTCTGCTTTGTTGCTTTATAAACCTCATTCTGTAAGATAATTAAATACCTTTCTTTCTGAAATCTGTAATCTTCAGAAAGGTGATGAACACCCTTTCTTTGGTTTACCAAGGTTGTTTTCTACACCAGATGCAAATGAAAGAGTGTGCCAACATTTTTTTTGATGAGTTTTCTTCCAAACCCATATACAGAGTGGGCATATCACACTGGGAAGCCCCACTGCATATCATTACTGTATTCTACAATAATTGCCAACCTTTACTTCTGTCCATTTTCACAACCAACCACACAAAACTATGTCTTGAGATTTAGCCAACAATATGACTCCTATACAAAAGAAGCCTGCAATACTAATATCCTAATCCCTGAAATTCAGATACAACTCTGTATTGGGAATAAATCACAAGATTTAGTTCTCAGACCTCTTATTACTAAAAATGACCTTAATTTATTTCTGCCACTATACATATCCTGTATTTGTCTGTTGCCATCTTTCTTCTTATCAGCTTAATTGGTATTGACTTGGCTCCACTCTATTTCTCAAAACTAATGTTTCTATCCACTTTCCTTTTTCATATGCAACCACTATTCCAATATGTACTTCCCTCTAGCAGTTTAAATGAAGTTTTGTTTCAGTGTACCTTACCATTCCTTAACATAAAACTGGCAACACTTTTGAATCATCATCAGATATCCTGTGTGGTACTCCTGCCCCCTCCCCCCCAGGACATTAAAGTGTTCTATTTTATACCAAACCTCTAACTATTTATTTGATTTATTAAATATTTCCTTTGGAAAAAATAAAATACTACACATGCACAGATGTACACACACATGCAAAAATACGCACACACACACACACACACACACACACACACACACACACACACACACACACACACACACACACACACATAGGTCTACTAAATTAAATCAAATGACCCACATATTGATATCACTAATGTCGACAACAAAGTGAAAGCACAAATGTCGGCGTGTTACTAAACATGCACTGAGCAGTAACCTTACTGCATACTAAAATAAAACAATGACAAAAAAAAAGATCATTTTTTGCAGTGGGGTAAGCCCCCTGTTACATTATTATTTTAATGTTTTGATAGCAAAATACTGAGAAAATAATATATATTGCAACCCTCAGGATAGTTCAATCTCACACATATGTCAACCATCATTTTTATAGACCAAATTATGTTGACAAACTATATGTGAATGTTATGCAAATTCTAGGACTAATTGGAGGTGTGGGGTAAAATTATATTTTAATATATTTTTGCATGTTTTCTGGTACAATGAAATGTGTGTGTGTGTGTGTGTGTGTGTGTGTGTGTGTGTGTGTGTGTGTGTGTGTGTGCGTGTGTGTGTGTGTGTGTATGTTCGTGTGTGTGTATATGTTTATGAAAGGGTTCCTTTGTTCCAATTTGTGTTTAATTAGTTCTGTAACAATCAATTACTTGCAAAAGGTTGTGATACAATAAATATGATGCAGATGAGCAAAGCTGTTGGTTGATAATGAACTTTACCTTGTAGTCTACTGACTGGTTCCCTCAGTTTTAATTTGCAAATCAGAGGATTCTGAACAAATCACTTAATCAGCACTGTGAGGTCACTCCTGAAAATAAATTTGCCTATATCCATCTGTCTCTATGGATCCATGTTGAATATACATTTTGTCAGCAAAACAAATAACAAAATATTAACACTGAAAATGTTAACATCGACACATGCATGCTCAGAGGAAGAAACTTGGACCACACAAATTTAAAACCTGTATTTGCAGGGGGAAATCCCACTCTACACACCCACAACTCCAGCATAATTATATATACTAAGTTCAAAAACACACAGTCGCCATGGAAAGGGCAAATTCCCCATCCATTTGTCAATCTCACAGAATTGTCAGTCCTCTGTTTAGGCAACCAAACTCTGTCAACAAAATAGAGGTCAACTAAACCTTAAAATGACCTATAGTAATATTCCTATATGTATGTATGAAACTCTATGTCCCAATATCCTCTGATCTTCTTGCAATTCTCAGCAGCCATCATTGTTCTATTAATGAAAATATAATCGCATTCTGTTCCAAATCTATCTCTACATCATATACAACAGCATGGGATTCTTCCACTCTTCCCCCATAATATTTACTTTAATATTTCCGCATTCATTGGAATTAATCCATCTACTGGCAGAAAACATCTAGATTCTTTAATAAATGACTAACAAAAGTTATAAATACCTTCCTTCTGGTTACTAATCCTCCCTCTTTGTTGGTACCTAATTCTATGGGATTTCCTTTATAGACATCCTCACACTATATCTTCATCAGCCACTACTTTTAAAACCACATATATGCTGCTGTATAACATCTTCTTCTTATCTCCTCTTCCACTTTGCAGTCAGAATTTGTCCATGAAACTTTTGCAAGCTTTCTAGTAGAAATTTCCATTTATGCTAATGCATTATAATGCACTTCTGCAATCCTGGCACACATGTCCATGTATGTTAATGCATAATCAATGTGTTCCTGCATTCCTGACACTTCTCCCTAAGTATATTCTCCTTCTACTAGTCCATATCTTCTTTCTTCACACCTCCCAATCAGTCAGTTGTTTTTAGTTCTTTTTATTTTAGTGTTGCAAAAGAATACTGGCTGAACATGGAAATTATATTTGGAAATAATATGTAATTATTTAAATGGTTCAGTAATTCCAAGTAGAGATATATTTAAATATGCACATTCATATTCCTTATCTAAATATGCTAAAAATATCAGAGGCAGATATTATTGACAAAGAATCCTTGAATTTCTAACAATTTCCATGCTGTCTGTGAAAGAGTATAAAATCTTTTAGCATCAGAAACTGATAACTTCTGTAGTCAAAATATCTAAGACCAGAAATGGCTTTTGGACCAAATGACTATTACCATGTATTTACAGATGCTGACAAAACCAGTTATTGTCCGACTAAACTTCAGAAAGATGTGCAGAAGCCAATAGAACCCTAAGACAGAATAACCAATGGCCAAAAACTTGTGTCATTTATTATTTAATTCCATGTACCCACTGGAGTTATTATAATCTGTGTGAATATCTACTATCTTGGGGAATGTTATAGGTTATGTAAAATGGATACTCTCATTATAATTATAAACACTACACTGACAGAGGACTGGCTTGAAGAGCTTGCCATCTAGCCTGAACCAATGGGTTATTCTCCTTGCCAGTGGTAAGTGGTCCCAATGTATAGTCTCAGGTTCCCTCATTTTTCATTCCGTCCATTAATTGTTCCAGCTATGTCACCCATTTTCACCAGTCAAGCCACATCTGTGATTAAATACAGTTGTCACCTAATGTACATAACAGCAGTATTTGCTATAAATTGCACAATCAAAACAAAAAAGAAAGAGAGAAATTGGGCAAATAATGCATTGTTTTAATTTTCAGTATAATTATTTGATATGGGCTGACAAGTCCATTTTTCAATTTTCCCATCTTTTCTATGATTTCAGGTATTAGTTTGAATGGACTTGCTTTTACATTGGCATTGCATATTGTCTTAGCTATGAGATAATTGAAATGTGTGCTTAAATTACCATCCCTCAGTTTTGGATACTATGGCTATCTATTGCCTTTCCATTGTCTGTCTTCCTTGTGCCCTTTAGGCTGTGGAAGTGACATTGATAATGCTGTACAAAACAAGATGGAAGCACATGTGGATGCTGGGGAGACGTACTCTACCACCATCTCTCAGAAAGAAATCCATGACTTGTAAAACATGCCTACCTGTATTACACAGAGATGTCTAAGGTGGGTAAATGATGTGGGTGTTATATACACAAACTGGTACAATATTGCCCTGGGAGAGCAAGCACCAAAGAGGCATCAGAGTGGTGCATATTCCAAAATTAAGTGGGTACCTACATGCAACTGGCATTAAGATCATCAGCTTGTCAAAGAATGTGAAAGGACTAACAACAAAGTATGGATTGTTTGTCTGACTGCTATAACTTAGACCTCAATTGATTTGAACCCTGGCCTACCTAACCAATAGGGTAGACATTAGCAAACAATGCCATAGATGAACATATGGTAAGGCTGTAAGAAAACACACATTTCAAAAGGATGTTAGAACAGACTGGAAGACTAAAAAAGAAACATTGCTCAACAGCATACAACAGTTATGGGATCAAAACCCACCCCCTAATATATTGACAATGTACACTTCGCAATATGATTACAAAGACACAAGAAGGATATAGTAATGCAACTATTAATGTCACCTATCAGTATTGCCTGGTGTTGTGCATCAATGGTCACCGCACTGGTACAAAGGATGGCAGGGTCTTAACATTTTCTAAGGATTTGTCTTAGTTTTTGCCATAGAATGAGAAATGCCATTTCTCTGTGGTTAAATATGGGCAGCAAATTTGCTCTCTGCCAACAGGCTCTTAAATTATACTGCAGATAGATAATTCTTCTTGTTTTGTAAGCCCCTTTTTAGCCAAGTATGTGGTGTGATAATGTGCAAATGTCAAAAGGGTCTATGTAGTGTAACAATGTGTAAAGGATGTAAATTGTCTATGTGGTGTGATAATGTGTAAATGTTGCCAAGGGTCTATGTTGTGTGATAATGTGTAAAGGCTGTAAAGGGTCTGTGTATAGTAGGGTGCAAGGGAGTTACAGGGTAAGTAATAAAAGACAATCAAACGATTGACGTATATGTTATATTTACTTTAATAAGTGATTTGTGTTTATCTAACTGGCGCTTTACAGACATTGTTGGCATAGATGTTTGCTGAGTCTAATTTCTACCTGTAAATATACCTTCTATTAAGTATGACTTGTAATCATTGTTTGTACTTTAATTGATTTCTATCAGCACTTTTTGTAATGGTACCCAGTATTTATCATGAGAATTCCACTGTGTTTCATAAGGACTGAATACTTATTATATTAGCATAACTATTTACAATTGGTGTTACAAAAGCTAGAAAGGTAATCTAAACTTATGAGATCTCATAGCATTATCAAGTCCTTTCATTGTCAAAAAGAGCTTGTTGGAATATACCTTAAAATACTTGAAGTGGGTTTAAAATACTTGTTAAAACTTCTGTTCAATGTAAAGTGTGAGGTTTAGAGCTATTTTAACAAAGTTTTTCCTACTTTATCCTTAATTTTTCAGTGTTCCTTTGTTGGTCTGGTGCTAAAATGTTACTTTTTCAAAGAGTATTGTCCTTGATTTGTAAGGATGTTAACAAAATAGTAGTTTGCTTCCTTCTGAGGAAGTGTTTAATGTGGTTGACTTCCCAATAAGCCAAGTGGCCCCATCACAGCAACTGTATTTCAGAAATTAATTTCTACATTTATTAAGAAACCACTTACAATTCCAATGTTCTGTTACATATAGTTCATCTCATAGTAAATTAACTGGATTTCTACTGAACCTTGAATACATCTGAGTTTTTTTTTTCAAGAAGTTCACTGGAAACATCACTAAAGTATACACACAGCAAGCTCATATAAAATGCATGCGTCTTCTCAATCTCCCCTTTTATTTTAGACAAACTTTGTACCATCTCTGCCCTTGTGCTTTAAGTAAGTGTTAGGCAGCCAGTCTTCTGGGTGTATTTCAGCCTGTATACAGTGGCGGCTGGTGACTTCAAATTAAAGGAGGGCTGCAGGAGACAGCTGAATGGGTGGGGCCAATGGGAGGGTGTGGCCAACTAGAAAGGGGTGGGGCTATGTTCAAAACCACAACAACTGGAACTTTAATTAAATACGCTGCCCTGGGTGCCAAACAGTCATTACAATAGTCCAATCAAGACAAAATGAAGTGCAGAAGAAAAAATATTTCAATGCATTGGCTACGTGACAACTTATTTAATATCCAGATGGAAACACAGGTTGTGAGGCATGAAAAATAAATTGCTTTTTAAATAAATTACTGGAATGCCAGTCAAAATAAAGTATAAAAAAACAAGCAGCACTCAACTCAAACCACTACTCCTTGCACTGCAGTTCTAATTATAATTTATATTCAGCTTTATAAAATTACCAAGTAACATGCTGAAAGTAGCAATCTCTGTGATACCCCCACTTGTAAAAATGTTACTTATCAAAGACCTGCTGCCTGACACAACTATCTACTTGTTTCATGGGGAAGACATGATCAAAGTAAAAAAATGAACAGCAAACAAGAAACAAGCTCAAGACAAATTGCTTAAAGGATTCATGCACAAGTTATGGACCACATATGATAGATTGGCATTCTGTTTAGTTTATGGGTAAAGCCTGCAAAGATGGCTGCAAGTCTCCAACAAAAGATGACTGCAAGTCTCCAACAAATGTAATGAGCTTCTGAAAATACTGTAATCATGTCCTTTATTACAAATACTGTCATATGCATTTCAATACCCAAGGCTTATACATTATCTAGTTATGTAAATATTCTCTGCATGGCAACAACAAAAAGGCTTTCATTGCTGGTAATTCTTTAACAGTATGCTTATTAAAGCTTACTTGCATTTTACAATCTCCCGAAAAGCTTACCTGATGGTCATTAAATCATTGCTACTTAAACAGAGCAACATGGCACTTTGACAGCATGCATTTCCTGAATAATAAGAAGCATAAATCAACAGTATAAAAATATGACAGAAAACCAGAACATTCTGCAAAATCAAGGACAGATGAAAAGCCACGGTCGTACTTGTGGTCTACCTTGGATGGGGGAATACTCTGCACACTTACACTGCATAAAACTGCTCCTTGCCTTCATTGGACACATCCAGAGCCACTACAATGGGGAGTGAGGTGCAACAAGTATGTTACAATTTGAAATGTCTCTGGTTGATGGTGATGGCTCTGACACTCATACCTCTCAACTTCAGAGCAAGAAATCTGGACAAAGCCATACACAGAACTAGAACTGGGACACAGGCCCAAAAATAAGGACAATTTTTAAATATTGCTTTTATAAACTTAGATAATAGAACAGTAGTAGGTCTTGCATTAGTACGAATTTTCTGAAGGGTATGCAATCTGAAACTCAAATGTCTGCCATTATTTTCTAACTTCAATCTTTAATGACTTGCCACTAATTTGCCAGAAAACCACAATTTTATGAAAAACAGACCAAAATGTGATACAAAAATATAAAGTTGCCACACAATGCAGCTGGGAACCTATCAAAAAAGGGACACCTTTTTAATATTAACACTGTTAACTTGAGCAGCTAACAAAATAAGAGCATCTGCATGCATTTCTGAAATAAAAGTAATCTATAACTCTGATCATTACAGTTATATATAATTGTAAATTCTCCACGTTTTCTTCCAAAATTGCCATTTTGAGGAGGGATTATTAGGGGAGAGCAACATTTGGAGCCAAAATTGGGGACAATTGAGAGGGTTGGCTATTCCTAATTCTACAAAGCGATTTGCATATACCTCTCAACCTCTTAATGCAGGAAATCTGGGCAAGACCAACTATATTGGGGGAACATACAAACACTACTAAAAATTGCTCTTGTATAAACTTAAGACATTTGATAGAATAACAGGTCTTGCTTTAGCATTCATTTTTCTGAAGGTTATGACATCTGAAACTCAATGTCTGTCATTTAGTGACTTCATTCCTAAATGATTTGCTAGAAAACCACACATTTTATGAGGAACAAACCAAAAATAAGAAACAAATATCTATTCATTCTGCAAAAATATGGACAACTGAGAGGTATAGTTCAACTGGGGCTGTCTGAGTTTACTACCCCCCCCTCACAAAATCATGGTCGAATGGAGCCCCCCCCCCTGCAGCCATTCCAATGTCCCATTCCTTGGTTATTTTGCCCCATTTACCATAAACACTGTAATGTGCATACTGCTTTACTTCTGCGATGATTCGGATTTCATTTGAAAGTTTTATTTTGCATTTTACAGCACAAATCCTAATAGATATCTGCTAAACAAAGCAATGCAGTCTCACAATGAAAATAGACTTAGCATTAAAACTTCTCTGCCCTTGAAACTCACATGCATTGAAACAGCATTGAAACCCACATTCAAAGAAAATACATTTTGCCAGTGGCAGATAAAGATTAACTTTGGGCTGTTTTCAAAATCATAGGCCCCTTGAACACGAAACATACACATGCTCTTTGATACACCTTCCTGACTGTATTACATTATATTCCTTGTACAATACAGTACAGTTGTTAGAAGGCATTTTAAATTTATTGTTTTGAACATTTTTCCAGTAAACAATGAAACAAAATGCATGCACCAGTGACAAAACTGCCCAATTCAGAACATTTCCATCATAAAAAGTCTACTCAACCTTCTATAGTCCACCAGTATCGGTAAATATGCACAATCTCTGAAGTAGTAAAATCCACATTGAAGAAATCTGTAACTAATAAAGAGGTTGCAGCTAGCAAAAAACTTTATATGTCATTGTTTCATCTACAAATAAAGTGCCTGTTACCCTTGAAGAATAAATTGCCTATGTTGCATGCATTTAAAAAAAATGATAAGCTAATAATATCGCAATAGGGAATGGATGGCAAACTGATAACAGGTTCACAGTTACTAGGTATCTTTGCTAAAAAGGACTGCAGCATCCACCCCCTTTACAACACATTACAGTATCAGCAATGCATCTATCTACTGTGGGAGTAGAACCCACAGCCTTCTGCATCAAAAGCAAGTACAATACCTGTTGTGCTATTAACAATGCAAGCAGACTTAGCATAAGCAATACTAAACATTTGTTCCTCTGCAGCTCTCAGCTCCTTGTAAAATCTACTCAACACTCAGCTGCATCTCTGAACTTTGCAGCACAAGAAATCTGGAAAAAGCCAAAATTTATTGGGGGGGGGGACAAAAGCCCAAAAACCAGGGACACATTTTAAACATTGCTTGTATAATGTTGGAAAGTTGCTAGAATAAAATGCTGTGTTACCACCATACATTTCACTACCACGTCTTGAACCCAGGGGACCCTGTGCAAAACAGAGAAACATACCACTATGCCAAATCAGCTGTTTTGTGAAACAGAGGAAGACTGAAACTTAAATGGCTACCATTTAGTGAATTCAGTTCTCACCATAGCTGTCAACCTCTTAGCAAAAAACACCTGAAAAATGCCAATAATGGGGGAATACAGCTGCCAAACATATTCAGTGAATTCAGTTCTCACCATAGCTCTCAACCTCTTAGCAAAAAACATGTGGACAAAGCCAGTAATGGGGGGAATACAGCCCCCAAACATTCAGTGAATTCAGTTCTCACCATAGCTCTCAACCTTAGTGCAAAATACCTGGACGAGGCCAATAATGGGGGAATACAGTCCCAAAAATATGGGCAAATTTCAAATATCTTTGTTATAAACTTAGACAATTGCTAGAATAAAAGGTTTTGTGTTACCATGTACTTTCTGAAGAATATGAAGTCTGAAATTCAAATGCCTGTCATTTTTAAACATTTGTTAACCAGGAAACTAGTTTGACTTGGAACAAAACAAAGCCAATTTTCAGCAGAGCAGGGAGAAACACTCCAGACACATCTTTGTAAGAGATGGGAGGACATGCAGACTCCACACAGAAGGCACCCCAGCCAAGAATTAAACCAGAAAACCTGTAGCAGTCAGGCAACAATGCAACCAGTGCACCACTGCACTACAGACCTTTGCAAGGAAAAATGAAGATACAGAAACCACAGATTTTATGAGGAACAGAACAAATATGAGGCAAAAATCTGCATTTTTTTTAGAAATAGTGGTGGGTAGGGAATTCAGGTCCTTGCCACCTGCATCCCAGATACAGGGTTCAAGCCTGAGTACCCACCACTATGTGTTGCCACTAGTATATAGCAACTGGGGCATTTCACACAAACACACACTACCTGTAAATGTGTCCGGACCCCATGAAACAAAACTCCAAACCCTGCAAGAGCTTAAATTTGTTTTTTTAATTTTATGTTTCACATTTTTTTTCCTTTTGTTTCTAGGTGAGAGGGCTGCAGTCCTATAGCACGAGTCGCCCCTGACTGTATAGTGACTAGTCTGAAGCCAAGTGCTTCAGAACCCTAGTTTGTAAGCAACAGCCTTAAAGTCTGTAAACTCTCCTCCACTGACATCCTGCTGGTCAGCTTTTACTCTCGCCTGCCTAATAGACACTGACATGTATTCTTACTGTTCTTATTCAAACTGTTTCCTTCTCTTATATTTTCTTTACTCCTTCCAGACTTGCTTCTCCCATTATTTATAGCCTCCTGCATTTCTTCAGTGGAACTGCATGCCTTCAAGGAAGTTATCCTTGGTCTCCCTTACTTTCTTATTTCTCTTTGCCTGAGACAGTTATTAAACCACTTTCAGCTCTGATCCAGTATTTGTGCATAGTCACCATTGACTCGGTGCACTCAACTGCCTCTTTAAGCAAGAAAAGTGTGTTTTATGTATGCAACAGTGAAGTCTGCAATTTGAACAACAATCTGTAGCTACTGTATATTTTTAAGTAAATTATAAATATTTTGGCAGCATAAAACAATCTGTCCATTATAATAGCTCCATATTCTTAGACCAGAACAATCCCACTGGTATTTTTCCTTTGATCATTCATTCATTGTTTTTTAGCAGCTCACTGTCTCCCTTCCTTAAGTTTATTTCCCCTTTTCCCAAGATGTGTAATCACTTTCAGTTCTGAATCAGAATTTTTCCTGATCTGCAGTCTTGCATTTTGGCTTACTTTTTCTCATTGTCTTGTTGATCTTTTGGGGGAGGGTAGTCTTTGGACTATGTGATTCAAAGTCAATATAAACCTCCTTACCATTACACAGTTGTTCAAACAGTCAAGTGTAATTTTTACTGTTACATATCACCATTAGTCAGGTTAAGTTGATATTGGACTAACTCTCCTACTAAAACTCTGTCCTTAAGCAAAAAAAATAAGAGTTTCATCTATTGGCAAGGATGCCTCTTAAACTGCATTGTTCCTTTTACTTGTCTCTCTCAGGAGATCCATGGCTGTTGATTGCTTTTGTCTGTCTCTTTGCTGAGTTTTCCACCCACTTCATTCATTCAGGCTCACTCTACTCCCCTATCCTACCCCACCCCCAATTCCCACCCACTACCTCTTTCTCTACATTTATACTTCCATAGTACCACCCACATATCCCACAGACCATATAATCGGTTCCCTCCAGAAAAAAAAAATCAGTAGAATTACTCTCAATGGTAATACCCACTGTAGTTTACCACCCAAGACTCTCTCTCAAGCTATTCTACTCCTTGACCCCAATAACTGTCACAATACATCTCTACAACCAATCCTGTTCCCTACTAACATTTTTTTAATCCTATTTTATAACAAAGATAAATCCCAAGTTAAATAAGATGCCCCTAACTCAGGTTATTTTTCTATTCCTTATAACTCTATTAATCATCACCAATTATCAAGTCCACCTCCTTCAAATGCATTGAACTTCAGGAATTCTCACAAATAATATCAATATATACCTAGCCTGTCTTTCTCCATAGCACCCTATCTCTATAAATAAACCACATCTGATTTATTTATCTATAAATATCTTAAAACTAGGTATCAAAGTATTCAAATATCAAGCCAAGAAAAAAATATAACTGGCCATACTTTTCCCTCTACAAAATATCAATTCAAAAAATTAGTGGAGATATTTACCCCAACCCAGATTTCACTGTTCATAAAAGTATCACTTCCAGCCCCAAAATAAACCAGTCACCTAATACCTCTCAACAAAAAAAAAAAAAAAAAAAAAAAAAAAAGAAAAACAGAACCCTAACTCTCCTTACTAAGTATGAACCTAAGAAGTATGTGCAATAAAAGCCATGACATACACACCTACCTTGCCACATACACTCCTGATGTAGTCATAGCTACCGAAACCTGGTTAAAAAAAGAAATAAAGGATGGTGAGATCATATCCCGAAAATATAATATACTCAGACATGACAGACAAAACAAGCATGTAGGTGGTGTAGCAATCATCTATAAAAATTCCCTAACCATCACCTTACTACTCCAGGAAATACTCAAATTCAACAAAGGTGAATTTCTAATAACACTCCTAAAAATCAACAATAGGAAAACTATATGTTTAACAGTGATTTATATACCACCAGGGAATAACATTGATATTGCTGAGAACCTCCTGCATTGGATATCCCAACAAATTAACCACAAAGCTATAATATTAGGAAACTTAAATATAGACTGGAAACTTATAAATTCCACTACACCCACTAAATCCCTAAACATATACAATTTCAAACAATTAATAACCACACCCACTGGAATCAATAAAACTTCAGGTAGATACTCTACATTAGTATGGATCCTTACAAACAAACCAGACAAACTGACAACAGTAGGCTGCCTCTCATATACCATAAGTAAAACCATACCACCATGTGCCATTGTTCTTACCTAGATAGACATATTATCTATAACCAAATATGAAATACAATCAATTTCATCAAAGATAGTTTCAATGAAACACTAAAACAGTGGAACGTACTTAGAACAATGCCACTAGACAATGCTGTAGAACACTTTAATAACATTTTCTTATAGACCTTAAATAATCTAGCACCAGTATGTAATATGTAATAAAAGAGTAAAGTCCAACCTTGCACCATGCTAACAAAAGAAACAAAAAAAAACTCATGATAAAAAGGGATAAAGCCTGGAAAAAATAGTATAAAGATAAAACTCAAAATGCCTTCCAGCAATTTAAACATCTTAGAAACCTTGCAAAACTCCATGTCTGACAGGACAAGAAAATACTTTATACCAACTTACAAGACAAACATCAAAACAACCCAAAATATGTTTGGTCATCACTAAATAAACTGCTGCACTCTGGCAAGACCATCACTCCCTCTCCAAAAAGCAGACAATATGACAGTTTCTATCTCCACACAGTTTAATTCCTACTTGATACAATCAATATTATCTCTCTCTTAGACAATAATACATCTGCCCCCTCTCTCTACCTCTGTCCAACCAAAGCATCCACAGCTCTTTAATTTTAGTCCAATACCCCCTCACTCATAATGAAGTTGCTCCTTAGACTAAAACCTACCTCCATAGCTGCAGACCAGCTACCATCAGACTACCTAAAAATGGCCACAGAAGTCATAGCCTTCCCTGTGTCCATGCTAATTAATAGGCCCGTAACAGAAAGATACATCCCATCACTGTGGAAAAAAGCCCTGCATCATACCATTGCACAAAGGCAGCATGTCTACAGAGTTTAATAACTACAGACCAATACCAATTATCCTCCCCCTCAAATATACTAGAGCCATGCATACATATGCAGATAATGGAATACCTAACCTCAAATAACCTGGACTCAGAAACACAACATGGCTTTAGACCCCAGCACAGCACCACTACTGCGCTACTACATTTTACCAATATAATAAACAGACATAGAAACGATGGTCTGCTTGTTTCCACCATGCTCCTAGACTTCTCCAAGGCATTTGGTACTGTCTCACTCCAGCAACTACTCATTCACCTCTCCACAATAGAATTTTCTCAAAACTCCTCGTCATGGTTACTTAGTTAGCTGTCTGGAGGTTAACAAGCCATTAAATGGCAACAACCAGTTACTATAGGTGTGCCTCAGGACTCTGTCCTGGGTCCTCTCCTATTTAATATATTTATTAATAGCGTCCACACCTAAACTCACTATGTTAGTTTAGTTCAGTACACAGACAACTCAACATTAATACGTGTGTCTTCAACAATAAATAAGCTACAAGACATTACCCAAAAATATTTCTCCTCTGTAGAAACCTGGATCATAGATTCAAACCTCCTACTCAATCCCAAGAAAACTAAGTTAATACTTTTACCTCAAAAAGTTGTCAAAATCAAAAACAATCTTTCACTATAAAGTAATAATACTATCATTGAAACTGTAACTCACAGAGAATTTCTAAGTGTTATAATGGATGACAGTCTCAAATATACCCAGCACATACTGCACACCATTAAATCTACACACCAGAAACTAGGCTCCCTTTATGGGATCAGTGGATTCCTTAAACATACTGCAAGAAAACCACTAGCCACCACCTTCTTACTGCCAACTCTCTCATACACTGCTCCAATCCTAACAAACTTAAACAATACTCAAATAAATAAACTTGCCTTCTGCTACAATAAAATAGCTAAATTTGCCAACAATCTCCCTCATAGGACCCACCATTGTTATAGCTTAAAGTATTTAAATTGTATTGAACTGCACAGCTACCTAACATATTCACAACTAACTACAGCGCACAGACTCATTAATCATTCAGAATGCTCTACACTAAAAATGATACTACTGCCCTACTGTCCAGCAGGGGAACTCCATTCTAGAAACAAATTCTTACTACTCACAAATAAGTCAAATAATGTTGCAGGAGACTCGCTCTACTCCCAGTAAGTTTCTAAACTCTGGAATAGTATCCCCACACAAATAAAACTCTCCAACAAACTCAGTAGTTTTAAACCACTGCTTAAATGACATCTTAACCTGTCCTGGTCCTGCACATGCTCATCAGCAGGTTAAAACTTTGTGCTCATCATACTGTACTCTCCAAGTACTCTCCTTAAACAGAATACTCTCAGCATCTCACTGAAATGACAAAGCAATGTTTCTGCATAACTGCAAGTTGTACAATCCATTATGTTGCACATAGGCTTTCTCTTTAGTAACTGCTACCTTTGTAAAATCTTACATGTATACATGCAACTACTGTACTGTGTACATTTATAAATTGAAATTATCTACTCTGTGTATAACTAGAACTAAGTATAATGCAATGTAAACAAATTGAGCTTTTCTCCCTGGTCCTCTGTTGAAAATGGGTATTAAGAACCCAGCGAATGGATTTGCACTATGGTGAAGCAGAGTATCAGTAAAACTACTAAGACCAGAAAAACAAACAACACTCTGTAAACACCGGAAAATCCAATAGTTTTTTTTTTGCAAAGCTTTCAGATCCATAGATTGAGAATGAAATATGTGAATGATATTAGTAATAATTTAGGGATTCTTATGGCCTTGTCAGAACTTCGAACATTAATAGGTGAAAATCCATCTTTACCCTATAAAAACTGTTCAAATCTTAAAAATCTTTTATATTTTAAAGAAATAAGGCAAGCACCATGGAAAATGATTAATAAACAGGGTACCTTTCATTGTTACAATTCTTTATGTTTTACTCTCATATGTACTAATAATAAAGTTCAACATCCCAACATGGGCAAAATATATATATTTAATTGTTCAGCAACATGTAATACTTATAATATCATTTATCTTGCAACTTGTAAAAAATGTACTGCTGTCTATATAGGTAAATCATGGAGGAAATTAAAAGAGCATATAATAGAGCACAGCTCTGATATCTGTAGAAATTTACAGAGCAATGTTCTTGCTAAGCACCATTCTGAGTATGGTGATGACCACTGTTTTATGTTCAGGGTTACTGAAACATTAAGTAGTAACCCAATATGGGGAAATATTGATAATGAACTAGAGTTATGTGAATATAAATGGATTATTCATCTTTGTGCAGACAGGGTTCCATATCCGGATGTTAGGAGTGTCAGAGAAGTATGTAAGAGTGGTACAGGATATGTACGAGGGTAGTGTGACAGCGGTGAGGTCTGTGGTGGGTGTGATGGATGTGTTTAAGGTGGAGGTGGGATAACATCAAGGATCAGCTCTGAGCCCTTTCGTATTTGCAATGGTGATGGACAGATTGACAGATGAGATCAGACGGGAGTCCCCCATGGACTATGATGTTTACAGATGACATTGTGATCAGTAGTGAGAGTAGGGAACAGGTGGAAGAGACCCTGGAGAGGTGGAGATATGCTCTAGAGAGAAGAGGAATGAAGGTCAGCAGGACTAAGAATATTTGTGTGTGAATGAGAGGGAGGCTAGAGGAATGGTGAGGATGCAGGGAGTAGAGGTGGCGAAGGTGGATGAGTTTAAATACTTGGGATCAGCAGTTCAGAGTAATGGTGAGTGTGGAAGAGAGGTGAAGAAGAGAGCACAGGCAGGATGGAGTGGGTGGAGAAGAGTGTCAGGAGTGATTTGTGACAGATGAGTACCTGTAATAGTGATAGGGAAGGTCTACAAGAGGGTAGTGAGACCAGCTATGTTATATGGGTTGAAGACAGTGGCATTGACAAAAAGGCAGGAGTCAGAGCTGGATGTGGCAGAAGATGTAAAGATTTACACTGGGTGTGACGATGGTGGACAGGATTAGGAATAAGTATATTAGAGGATCAGCCCAGGTTGGAAGGTTTGGAGACAAAGCCAGAGAGGCAAGATTACATTGGTTTGGACATGTGCTGAGGAGGGATGCTCGGTATATTGGGAAAAGGATGCTAAGGGTGAAGCTACCTGGTAACAGGAAAAGAGGAAGGCCTAAGATAAGGTTTATGGATGTGGTGAGAGAAGACATGCAGGTGGCTGGTGTGACAGAGCAAGATGCAGAGGACAGGAAGAAATGGAAACAGGTGATCCGCTGTGGCGACCACTAGCCAAAAGAAGAAGAAGGAGAAAAAGTGCAGATAGGGATCCAGGTATTAATGCTAGTGTTAGTTTGAAACCAGTGTTAAAGCATAAGTAGGCTGGCTTAAAATAAATGTATAATGATGTGCCATTGATTGATGTTTTGATTGATAGTTCTTAATTAATTTTCTGCAGTACTATTTAAATAAATGTTTTATGTAAGATGATTTAAGCACTGAGGAAGGATCTACGGATCTGAAAGCTTTGCAATAACAAAAAACTATTGGATTTTACAGCATTTGCAGAATTTTGTTTGTTTTTCTGAAAATGGGTATTACCCAGTCAAACTTTCCCAGTAAATAAAGATAAATAAATAAATATGTGATGTAATAATGTGTAAAGTATGTACAGGATCTATGGGGTGTGATAATGTGTAAATGCTGGTGTAAAGGGTCTATGTGGTGTAATTATGTGTACAGGCTCTAAAGGGTCTATGTTATATAATGTGTAAATGCTGTAAAGGGTCTATGTGATATAATGTGTAAAGGGTCTATGTGGTATAATGTATAAAGGTTGTAAGGGGTCTATGTGGTGGGGTCTATATCCCTTCAGAGAACCGTCACTTCAATGAACGACATTTCATCACAAATGCCATACATTGAATTCCCTCACAGCTCCCACTTGTTATATATACCAACTCCAAGATCGCACTGCAGTGGGGAAAGGGGAAATTTCCAGATCCACACTGAAACACAATCTCAGTATGAACAGTTTGATGAACAGCATGTTCAATTTAATTGCATTGAAAATGCTGTTCAAGAACTGATTATTCACTGAACTCATAGGGACCCTATGTGGTGTGATAATGTGTAAATGCTGTAAAGGGTCTATGTGGTGTGATAATGTGTAAAGGCTGCAAAGGGTCTATGTGGTGTGATAATGTGTAAAGGCTGTAAAGGGTCTATGTGGTGTGATAATGTGTAAAGGCTGTAAAGGGTCTATGTGGTGTGATAATGTGTAAATGCTGTAAAGAGTCTATGTGGTGTGATAATGTGTAAAGGCTGTAAAGCGTCTATGTGGTGTGATAATGTGTAAATACTGTAAAGGGTCTATGTGGTGTGATAATGTGTAAATACTGTAAAGGGTCTATGTGGTGTGATAATGTGTAAATGCTGTAAAGATTCTATGTGGTGTGATAATGTGTAAATGCTGTAAAGGGTCTATGTGGTGTGATAATGTGTAAATGCTGTAAAGGGTCTATGTGGTGTGATAATGTGTAAAGGCTGTAAAGGGTCTATGTGGTGTGATAATGTGTAAAGGCCGTAAAGGGTCTATGTGGTGTGATAATGTGTAAATACTGTAAAGGGTCTATGTGGTATTATAATGTGTAAATGCTGTAAAGATTGTAGGACAAAGATGAACTGAGCAGCAGACACATGGGTTGGCAAAGGGTGAGGGGATAAGGAATTAGCAGGCTGGAAGTGGATGAGGAAGAAGCTAGCCATCAATGGCAATGAACCCATGATATTCACATAGATATGACAAATAGCAATGCATTGCTAAGGACAGATACTGAAGCTGCATGATGTTTAAGGGGTCATTAAAAAGACACATGTGAGTGATATTTACCACATTTGCAGAATTACTACCAAATGGTGTTAAACAGCCTTTCACATACCTACATTTTCATTATGTGTGTGTTTTATTTGTTTTTGAACCATGTAAGAGGATGGATATGGAAATAAAGAACCAAAATTAAAAAAGGAAGGATAAAGACAGAAGAAAACCAGTTGAGCTACAAAGGATTGAGCTAGATAGGGGTGGATTAAGAATATATCTATCAAGCATTTTTTCTCAACAATGATTGACAACTCCATACTTCAGTTTCATTAGTCAGTGCCAAACTCCATGACAGAAGTATACAGTAATGATACAAAAATTGTGCAAAAATAAACATATAAAACCTGCTTTTATGCTACACTTTAGAATTTTAAAGCCCTCCTTTTTCCAAAGCTTATGCTACAATTCATAGCAAAAAGCACAAGACTTAGTGTTATCCT
This sequence comes from Protopterus annectens, assembly GCF_019279795.1. Classification (NCBI taxonomy): domain Eukaryota; kingdom Metazoa; phylum Chordata; order Ceratodontiformes; family Protopteridae; genus Protopterus; species Protopterus annectens. The sequence goes on along the minus strand of NC_056730.1, from coordinate 552,334,431 downwards.
CTGTAATAATTTCTCTTACTCACATAGTACCCTTATTCGACAGCTTAGACATATCATGCAGGGCATACTACCACTAATACTACTAACTCTCACTACTCTAGCCTACACCACATCCATACACACTAACATACCGTTAAACAACACCTTCCACATAACACATACTTTCACACACACACACACACACACACACACACACACACACACACACACACACACACACACACACACCACAAAAATATTGTTAATCTGCTCCACACTATTTAATGATAGCTCATTATTTTATATATACAAAACACACACCACTCTACCTCTCAATAGACAAACATCATCTAAAGTAAATACAGATCTAGCACATGCTATAAAACTCAAACTATTCCTTAAAAATGGCTACTAGTCTCAGGAGACATTCACCCCAACCCAGGTCCATGCAACAACATTCTCTTACACAAACAGAAATCAGACCTATTTATTATTAACCTAAACTCAAGAAGTATATCCAACAAACTACATGACCTGCATGCATTCATAGCCCACTACTCACCTGATATAGGGTTACCACCTGTCCCACTTTGTGAGGGACAGTCCCTCTTTGGGCAGTTGTGTCCTGCAAAAAAAATGTAAAAATGGCAAATGTTCTCAGATTTTAGGGCAAATTATTTCCTATATTTTATGTAATAGTTGCATAAAACAGTTATTCTGTATCTGAAACATCTAAATGTTATAAGAAACAGAATAATCAGCTAAAATGCTACAAGAATAAACTTTTATTTAGGCAAAAAAATGAAGTTCTGTCCTTTGTATTGGCTATGGGTATGTTTTGGTCTGCAAAATTGGATGTTTGCACCACAATTGTCCCACTTTGGCCATCTGAAAAGGTGGCAACCCTAACCTGATATACTAACCATTACTGACACTTGGCTAAAACCCACCACCCAAAATGAAGAAATTCTACCCCCAGGTTATAACATCCTAAGATTAGACAGAGATGTCAAAAAGGGAGCCGGAGTTGCAATTTTATTTAAAAACACACTTCACCTCCAGCCTCTACAAACCCTACTTCCCAAATTTCAGAATTCTGAAACATTAGGCTTGTTTTATCCCTAAAAAACAAAAAGAGAATCAACATCCTCTGCAGTTATATCTCTCCAGGAAATAACTGTCCTATAATGGAGGAAATCTTACAATGGGCCTACAATTACCCTGCCCCAAAAAACTATCCTGTTAGGTGACCTAAACCTAGACTGGCTAGCCTGCAACTCCAACAATCCCTCAAACCATATTAACTTATTTGGATTCTCACAATTAATCCCAGAACCCACCAGAGTTGACAAAAATTCTGAAAAATATTCAATCCTAGACTGGGCTTTAGTTAATTTCCCCAAGGAAAATTATCCTGTGGGCTGCCTACCTGATGTACTGAGTGACCACTGCCCCACATTCCTCCTTTGTATACAGGTAAACATACTCAAGCCCATATTTTATATGGAAACTAGGTACGAACACAAGGTTGTTGTTGTGTCTTTTGGCTTTTCCCGGTTAGGGGTCGCCACAGCGGAACTCTAGTCTGCTAATGATTGGCAGTAGACATGCCGAATTGCTGGCCCTGACGCACAACTTTCAATGAAGGTACACCCATTCACACATGTCTCCACACAGAAAACACTCTAGCTGAGAATTGAACAGGACAACGTCTTACTGTGAGGTGACAACATTACCGCAGCACCACCACCGCAGTTTTAGGTATGAACACAAAGTAAATCCACAAATTCTTAACAGCATGTTACAACAATGAAACTGGCACCCACTACAAACTGTAGCATTAGACCAGGCAGTTTTAGGTATGAACACAAGGTAAATCCACAAATTCTTAACAGCATGTTACAACAATGAAACTGGCACCCACTACAAACTCTAGCATTAGACCAGGCAGTTGAGCTTTTCAATAGTACTTTTATGAATGTTCTAAATACAGTAGCTCCCATTCGAAAACTTAGACCACAAAAGCCTTACTAAAAGCCAGAGACAATGCCTGGAAGGTCTGGAAAAAGAATAACACTAGCCAAAATAGACAAAAATATCAACAACTTTGGAATCAGGCCAAAAAGCAAACAAAAATGGATAAACAAAGCTACTTTTTAGGTATCCAAAACAAATATTCCAAAAACCCCCAAAAGTTCTGGCAAGCTATCAGTTCCCTTCTAAAACCCGACAAAACTATCATCCCAGTTCCCAACACCAACACTAATAATGACAGCATAGCTTCTCAATTTAACCATCACTTCACAGAATCTATTCTGTCATTATCTACCCAGCTATCTAACACTAGCTCTATATTCACCCCCACTATAGATCACAATAATAAACCTTCCTTTACACTCTCACCTGTACCAACCTCAACAGTTAAAAAACTACTCTTAAAATTAAAACCTACCACTCTCACAGCAGATGGTTTACCCGCTAATTTCCTAAAATTAGTTGCAGAGTCCCTAGCCTACCCTGTCTCAATTCTTATAAACCGCTCCATACAAGAAGCTTACATCCCTCAGCTATGGAAAGTGTCATATATTATTCCCCTACACAAAGGCGGAAACTCCTATGAGCTATCAAACTACTGGCCCATTGCTAGCCTATCCCCCACTTTCCAAGCTCCTTGAGAAATGTACTCACACCCAAGAGATGCACTTCTTAACCTCACATAATCTCCACTCCTTCACACCCAAACCATAGTACAACTACTGCTCTTCTCTCATTTACTAACCAGGTTAACCAACTTAGAAACAACAACAACTTTGTATCAGTCATATTCTTAGATCTCTCTAAGGCATTTGACATGGTCTCGCATAACCTACTTTTAGACACTCTATCCTCCATGTCCTTTGCCCCCTCCACTACTGCTTGGTTCAAAAACTATCTCTCTGATAGGAAGCAATCAGTCAAATGGCAAGATGTACTGTTACCTCTACTACCAACTACCATAGGTGTTCCACAAGGTTTAATACTGGAGCCTCTACTATTCACCATTTTTACTAACAAATTACATACCTCCTCCCTGCATGCATCACTTATACAGTACGCAGATGACTCCACTCTAATCTGCTCAGCCCCATCCCTAACCACTCTTCAAAAACTTACCCAAGAATCATTCAGATCCATGGAAAAATGGATTACTGACATCCAACTGATTCTAAACCCCAACACCAAATTACTTCTATTCACCCCCAACAAATCCAGAACCACACCTCCTTCCTTCACTATCACCTCCAAAAATGGCACCACAATCTCTCCCTCCCCCCATACTAAGCTCCTTGGTGTTGAAATAGATAAAAATCTTCACTTTGATGTCCATATCTCTCAAACCATTAAAAAGGTACATAGGAACTTTATGCAAACACAAAAACTTCCTATCAGACCAAGCATGACCCTAGCCCAAACCTACCTTTTGTCTACCCTAATGTATGCATCACCAATCCTAACCCATATCAGGAAAACAGACCTAGACAAACTAGAATCATGTTACAATAAGATTGAAAAATTCACCAATAACTCTTCTTTTAGAAACCATCACTGCCTTGCCCTAAAGGAACTACAGTGGTTAGAGCTTCCTCAATTAATTAGTTATTGCCAACTAGTGCTCACCTTCAACATCCTAAAGAATCCCCACAAGACACCAGCCCTAAATCAACTACTAAACCAATATAAAGCAAACCATCCTCTCCGCTCATCCAAACAAAACCCTTCTCTGTATATCCAATGCCAACAATACTGCAGGGAAAGCTATTTTCTCTCATACCATAGCTAGAAAGTAGAATAACTTCCCCCAGAATATCTCTTCAGCACCATCTATCTTACTGTTCAAAAAGTCACTAAAGTCACAACTCTTGCACTCCTGGCTCTGTCCTTGCATCACATAAATGCTTTCCTGCTCTCCTCCAATTCTTCCTACCTTCCTCTCTTCTCTGCTTACTGTCTCTATAATACAATACTAAAACCTCCTCAAATACTGCCATAGGTAGACTATGTTTAAATTAAGCTTGCTTGGAACAAACCACTGTAAATGTATTATGTCTTGTGTGATGTCTCTTTTGATTGTATTATTTAATGTGGAGATTTTTTTTCTCCCAAATGCTGCCATTCATGGCCTACTATGTGTAAATTAAGTTTGCTTGGAACAAGCCACTGTAAATTTATTACTGCTTGTATGACATATCTTTTGATTGTATAATTACCACTGCACATATTGTTTTATGTGGAACTTTTCTCCCCGGGCCTCTGCTGCAAAAGTACCTTGTTCCAGTCGGACTTTCCAGGTAAACAAATGTAAAATAAGTAAATAAAATAAAATCCAACAAATCCAGAACCAGACCTCCCAAGCCCAAACACCCTAGCCCAAAAGTTCCTGGAATTCATAAACTCAAATGCCATGGAACAACTAGTCACCATCCCCACAAGAGGAGAAAACATACTTGATCTCATCATCACGAACATGGGAGCACAATGTTCAACACCGGAAGTATACCCCTCACTGGTGAGATCAGATCACAAACTAATCTCGCTGGAGGTCCTCATCCCACCCCCACCTGAAATAAAAAAGACCACAGTAAAGAACTTCTCGAAAGCCGACTTCACACTTCTAAAGACTAGTGTGGTCTCCTTTAAGGCCCCGAGCCGCGGAAAACAGTACTCAAGCCGCTGAATCACTTACAAATGCCTTCTACCAGCACCTGCAGGATTGCATGGATAAGGCAATCCCAAGCAAAACAAAGACTCTTTGTACCAAAGGCAAGCGTCCAGTCTGGTGGACCCCAGCCATAAACAAACTCTACAACAAAAGGAGGAAGCTACTACAAGATAGAGCAAAATCCTTAAAAGGTAAGACACCCTTGATCACTATAAGTAAAAACTAAGAGCTCTCATAAAATCATCCAAAGCAAATTTTGAGAGAAAAATAGCTAAAGACTCAAAAGACAATCATAAGGCCTTCTTTAGCTATGTTAGAAACCTGGGAGGAAACTCCCAGATATGCTCAGAACTAGTTCAAAATGATGTGAAGATTACTGATCCTACAGACATTGCCAACATACTGGCTGACAGGTTCAGTGCAAACTTCTCCCCTCCCCAAAGGAGAGATATCTATACCAAGCGATTGCAGCCCCCAAACATCTCCAACGCCCAAGTGAGAACTGCTCTCTCCAAAGCAAAAACACAGCATCCATGGGACCTGATGGTGTCCCCGGCTGTGTGCTCCACGAACTCAACGAGGAATTAAACCCACAGCTAGGACAGCTGTTTAATCATAGTCTTACCTCTGGATACATACCCAGGGAGTGGCGCACTGCAACTGTGGTCCCACTTCACAAAGGCGGTGCCTCCACCGACCCTGGAAATTACCGCCCCATTAGCTTGACAAGCCTTATCTGCAAAGCCATGGAGAGGATCATAATGGACCTCATAAATAAAGACATAGGGAATTTGGAGACTTTGGATCCATCCCAGTTTGGCTTTGTCAAAGGCAGATCATGCCTTCTAAACTTGGTTGACTTTTTTGAAACAGTCACCAAAGCCATTGATGAGGGAAAGGCAGTCCATACAGCCTACCTCGATCTGGCGAAGGCCTTCGATACAATACCCCACTTGGGTATCATTGAAAAACTCATCAGCTTAAATGTTAACCCATACATCACAAGATAGGTTGCAAACTGGCTGAGTGACAGAACCCACAGGGTCAGAGTTGCTGGCGCCATGTCAGACTCAAAGCCTGTCACAAGTGGTGTACCACAGGGCTCAGTCCTGGGCCCACTCTTGTTTGGCATCTACTTTTCCGAAGTACAAGCAAACACAGGAGGGTTATGGCTGACAAAGTTTGCAGATGACTGCAAACTGGGCCATAGTAGAAAACACATCTGACACAGATATCCTTCAGAAGGGTCTCACAGAAACGGATAACTGGTGCCAGAGCCATGGCCTAAAGTTAAATGCCAAAAAATGCATAGTCATACCCTTCGGGAAAAACAAGGTTACCCCTAGCTACCAAATAGGTGGCAATCCACTGAGCACAGAAGAAGTTATCAGGGACCTGGGGACCCAGGTTGATAGTAGTCTGTCATTCGACACCCATGTAGCTAAAGTAGTTAGGAAGACCTTCTACATTGCCCACCTTATCATGAAGGGATTCTCATCTAGATCAAGGGAGGTCATAGTCCCCTATACTCATCACTCATCAGACCAATGATTGAGTACAATGCCCCATTCGGAATGTATCTGACCTGACACTTGCAGCAGCTGGAGAGGCCACAAAAGTTCCTCAACAAAAGGATAAAGGGTCTCAAACATCTGTCCTATGCTGCCCGACTGAAAGAACTCCAGCTCTATTCAGTCGCCACCGCTTGCTCAGAGGTGACCTTTGCCTAACATACAAGGCCATGTCAAACCCAGATTTGATGAATATGCTGCACCTCAAAAATCTAGATCCGTCAGAGCCACAAGGGCGGAGACTTAAACCTCGACATGGCTATTAATAGGACGTGCTGGAGGGATAGATTCATCACCCAAAGACTCCCTATGCTGTGGAATAAAATCCCGGTATATGTGAGGCAGAGCACCTCGCTGGCCTTGTTCAAGAGAAATCTTGACCAATGGATGGGAGATCGCAGATATACCCCAGGGATTACCTCAGTGTCACTGCTCGACAGAGGCACAGCAAAATAATGGGTATAGTTCCCCATACTAAAGGGGTGGCGTAAGCCACAAAACTATGGGCAAGGCTTGTAAATGCCCTCGGGCAGATAGCCTAGTATGAACCTATGAACCTATGAACCTATAAATAAATTATACATATAAACACTAAAATGTGCATACTAGAACTATGTGTCAAAAATATGTGTGTGTGTGTGTGTGTGTGTGTGTGTGTGTGTGTGTGTGTGTGTGTGTGTGTGTGTGTGTGTGTGTATATATATATATATATATATATATATATATATATATATATATATATATACGGTTTCCTATTGAAATGTTGCTGTGCAATCGCACGGCTATGAAGTATTCGAACAACAGATGTTCAAATACTTCATATTTCGGCAGTTTATGTGAATGAATGGTATAATTGTGAATGGACTGTGCATTTGCAAATATAACGTTCGCTCATGTAAAGGTAACATCTGTCTCTTAGAATTGGTTTTAGACTAACCACTGTGTAACTTGGGGGGTGCATTTTCATTTAAAATCTGAACTTTTATGTTATTTTCTTCTTTTAAAGGAAACTAGGTGGGGTGCTTTGCCCCCACCCCCCCCCCCAATTCTATATTCATATATATATATATATATATATATATATATATATATATATATATATATATATATACCAACTCCAGGGTTGCACAACATTGGGGAGGGGGACAAATCCCAGTTTTATGCCTTGAATACTGGTTTTTGATCAAATGAAATTTTGATCAAATGGGTTTAGGTCAAACGGCCTTTCGATCAAATTAAGTAGACCCATATATATATATATTTCCCTTTACACCAATAAATAAAGTAACCAAAACTGTACTCTTGCTCAAAATACAATAATGAATGCAAACTATCAGTCGATATATTTTCCATAAACACTTTAAAAATGTTATCAGGGTTTACTTTACTTAATTTTCTTCTAAATGACGTTAACCTACAAATCCACTATACCATACCATACCATGCCATACCATACCATACCGTACCATACCATGTTACACCATGCTGCAACAGAGCATACCATACCATACCATATATCATACCATGTTACACCATGCTACAATACACCACCATACCATACATATTAAATTGTACTGTATCATACCTCATACCCAGTGTTGTTTTAGTTACTTATAAAAGTAATAAGTTACTATTACTAGTTACTTTTAAGTGAAAGTAATATGTTGCTATTACACATTACTTTTCTAAAAAAAGTAATGTATTACTATTACTAGCTACTAACTAATGTAACTAGTTACTGTTGAGTTACTTTTACATAAGTATAGTTTATCGATTCTCATAATCAGATTTAGTCACATAGTACTTGTGTGTGAGGAATACATGCTTACTGCATGAATACAAGTGTATTAAAGTTGTATACACAGTGTTACAATAATGCTGAATAGCATTTTATAGTTTACAAAGTCCCACAGGCTAGCCTTTATAGTCAGAGAGTCACAATGTAATACTTAAACCAAAGTATGCACAGCCAGCAACACAAGACCCATAACAAGTTACAACCCATCAAATTTTCAACAATGTACATTAGGTTAATCTGCTAAAACTAATGCTGAGGACGCAAAAATACTTACAGAAAATGTCATATAGGTCTAACATTATATAACTATTCACAATGACTATACAATGACCACACATTTCTGTTGGCATGAAGAAGAAGCAACTTTTCAAAGTGTTTGTCAGTGAGTCTATTTCGTCTTGCAGTCAGCACTTGTCCACTAAGACTGAACAGGCGTTCAACAGATGTACTAGATGGCAGAGCTGCATTAGTGTTCAGAACTATCTTCCTGACTATAGGGTAATTGTTGTGAGAAGATATTTCTCTGGAAGGGTCAGCCATATACATGTCCATCTGAGAAGATATACTGGCATTGGCTGATGTTGACTCTTTGAAGCTGAAGAAGCTTTGTCTTCGACAGTTAATGCAGAAGCTTCAGATGACCCATGTGCAGGTTCATCCAGTTTCTGCATGGCATCAAGGAGCAGAGTCTTGCCTCTAAGTTTCTGCTCTTCACTGTCCATCCATTGCAAATGGAACTGTGGATGCATTTTGCTAGCCAGAATGAGCTCTTCATGCTCCAGAAGGTGATTGAACAGATCCTCAGTGCCTTTAAGAAGAGCATCAACTAGCAGCACAACAAGCTTCACAGACTGCCTGACTTTGGACAACTTGTTTTTCAGGCACATAATGGTGGGGATCAGGATTCCCATGAAGCTTTTTAGCTCTGACTGCAGGATGTTCAGAGCCATTGCCAGGGCTTGCATTGCTTGCACAAACTCAGCAACAAAGTTAATTTCTGCAGGCCTGAAGATGGTAATTCCAGTCTGTCCACATATCTCATTCAGCAAGCCTTCACCATGAGTTGCAGTGGGGTGAATTCTCTCCATTGCCTAGAAAGTGGAATTCCATTGTGTCACATTGGGAATAATCCATGCCAATTCACACTTATTTTGAGCCACCTTAGCAGCTTGGGTGCTGCAACTAGCGTTGTTCCAATCAGCATAGCATTTGGCCATGGTGCTTTGCATGATCTTTTTATATGGTGCATCATTACAAGCAGATTCAGCATCTTGCCAGCAGCTAGATTCAATGCATGTGCTGCACATCTCAGATGGGGAGGGAGTGAGTAGGTGTTCTCTCTTTGCCTTGACTGACTCAACATGGCTGCCACACTGTTGTAAATCACTTCACCATCATCATCCTTATCTTGGGACAGAATGCTTGTAGTCTCAGATCTCTCACATTCCGAGAAGATAGTGAAAGCCTTTACAAAACTGCTGATATTGTCAGTAATTGTTGCACACACCTTTTGATCTATCTTGTAATTGATGGGAATGCTCTTAAGAATTGATGCTGTGAGATCATATGATGCCTCCCCTGTAATCTGCAGCATGACAAAGCAGCTGACGTTTTTTGAAGTGTATCACAGTAGATCCAGTGGGGGTGACACCAAAGAAACTATGATTCTGATGGATCCAAATGTCAACCGTAGTGTGCTGCATACTATCAAAATTCATGCTGGAAGAAGATGCAAACATGTTCTTATCATTTGTAAGCATATTCATGTACTTTTCTATAAGATCATATGTCTGCCAAATCTCTGTGGTTTTGCTTAAAGTTAAATCACTGTCTCAAAGAAAGGTCTTTCTCATTGCATCATTATTAACACCACACATAAGCTTGTCTTTTATCAACTCATCTCTCAGATCACCAAATCTGCATGTTTTTGACTTGTTTTTCAAGTCAGTTATATATGCTGCAGAAGTTTCACCAGGCTTTAGATCTCTTGTGTAAAATAGTGCCTTTCCACTGTAATATTCATTTGAGGGTTGCACATTTCTTTAAATTTATGTTTTAAGCACTCAGTCTTCCTGGATTTCAGCCCGTAGCACAATATGGCAGTCTTCCCCCTTCTCTGCATAAACAGCAGGCACATACATAAATGAATGTTCTCTCTCAATGGCTTCTGAACCAGCTAAATTGAGCAGAATAAATGCTTTTGTATGTGCAACTTTATCAGAAAAAGCAGCTTGTATGAACCTATGAACCTATGAAATATATTCTTGCTCAAACACTCTCCAGTTTTCAGCAATATTATTATCAAACACAAGCGGATCAGGTCTGTGAAATCCCTCTGCCATGCCAAATAAGTGTCAAATACACACCAGGTACTTGTAATTATTTTCAGCTGTACAATATACTCTTTGAATAACTGTACTCTTTGAAAAGGCTGTACTGTAATACCGCACACACTGCCAACACTTTTTGCACTTTAGATACTTTGAATAACTTTAGTTAATGTGAAAAATTAGTACATTGTGAAAAATA